>NW_022196086.1:1056342-1073588 GCF_008641045.1 Pistacia vera
AAAAAAAAAAAAAAAAGCAAAAAGCAAAAAGAACGGAAAAGTAAAACAAAAAGATACTTTATGAAAAATGTAAAAGAAACTTAAGCTGAAAATGCAGTAAATTTCTAGGTTCAAAATGATAAATAATAAATCCACCTTTTAAACACTAGCAGATCACAAGGATATGATTGTCAAATTATGGAATAATAAAATCATTTTTAAAACACTAAACAGACCACAACATAAAAACCAAGTTTTGGTTCAAAATAAATCAGCAATATATGGCTATTTGGTTCACTATTATTATCCTATCCTATTCTACTATTCTATGATAAAAACCAAAAAATATATTTGTTTTAATATTTTCAAAATCTAATTCTATTTTATTTAATTATCAAAATATTAATAATTACTTTTTTCGTAAAAGATAACCTAATTTTATTTTTTTTAAATACTATTATTAAAAACATAAGAATACCGAACCAAACGAGAGCCAAATATGCAAAATAAGAAGAGAAAAACCGTTCTTCGTACATCCACACGGTGAGTTGGTGACAGTGAAGAAGCAAACAGCATCTTGTAAACTATTAGAAAATGAAGAAGTCTGGGTAAGAGTAAGACAAACCGACTTTATTTTACTTTTATATCTTCAAAATTTTCTCTAATTAAGATTCTAAAATGATAATATTAAATTTAATATATGGCCTTTCAAAAGGTAATTTATAATATCGATAGTAATATACGTTCAGAAGCAGTTTTTAATATAGTTTTCACTGTTTGAAGATGTGTCCTCCACTAAAAGAACAGAAACGGAACACAAACCGAAGATAATACAATATACATAAAAACAAAGGCAAGGCCCACTGGAATTTGACTTGATGTAAACTAAAACTTCAAAAAGAAAATCAAACGTGTTAACAAAGAATCTGAACTGCAAACTTTTCCAGTTACTTATTATACTAAAATAATCAATAATTGAACGTGCAAGTTAATTATTCAACGGAAACTTGCAAATAAACAGTAGCTAACAGTCAAAACCCAGACAAACAAACAAACAAGAAAAGCTGGCTACGAAAATAAAGCAAAGCAAAGTCAAATCACAAGAGAAAGCTAACTTTTACAAGCTTTCCAAACTACAGGAAAAGAGAGAGAATAATCATACCGGCTCGACCGAAAAGTCTTCTGAAAGTTTCTCGTTCAAATGTCGACGGAACTGAAAGATAAACAAAAATGAATCCGTAAACAAGAGAGGCTAACTTTTGAAAAATTGATGAGTAGTGCATGTAATGGGAGTCAGGTGACATTCACGCGAAAAGTGGATCTGAGGCCTACTCCGGCCTCTTGAATTTGACGGCCTTTGGCTTTAAGAGATAGAAGAATTTGGTTTTTCTTGTGTTTTCTATGAACTGGCGTGAGCCGAACTATGACGATGGCCGTTTTTAACCCTCGGATTTCAACTCTCTACAATAAATAGATGAGAGAGGTTGAGAAATAAGACTGACACATGTCGGCATGTGAAGATTTGACTCGCCAAAACAACGAACAATCTTTAAGAATTAGTTTTGGCAGGGATAATATCTTATCATTTTACACTATCTCTAACATTTTTTTTCATTTTTTTAAATACATGAGGAGCTATGTACGAGAAAAATAATAAAAACAAGATCCAAGTCTATTTGGTAAACTTAAATCTAATGCATATCTGTAACTGCTCAACTTACATCTCGATTCAGTCAAGAAATCAATATGATGGTGGCGCTAGAATTTGTATCACCAACTGTCCTTTTCTTGATGGATACATGTATGGTAGATGAACCAGATTATGTTATGTCCATCAGTTTCCGATTCCTTTTAAAGTGGATTGATGGAAGACAAGTCATATTTGGCTACCTCTAAATAAAGCTATGTCGTCGTTGCCATACCATAGAGAGGGACTTGATTCACTTAGGGAGGAGAGCAAGGATCACATCACCTGAATGAGGGAGATCCTTGTATTGACACGTTGAGAGATTACAGATATGGTGAAATAAAAAAAGATTATATGTTACTTTTTAATATCAAATTTATTTTTGAAAAGATAAACGTGTTTTACTTTTAACTGTAACAAACAAAAAGGAAAAAAATTAAAAATAAAGTGTGAGAAATATTTTTGATTTAACTGAAAAGAAAAACAACGGTTGATCTGTTGGCTAGGATTTATGAACCTTATGACTAGTGTAGTGCAAGAGAAGAAGAAAGAGTTGGGCGACACAAAGGTTAAAAGCCAGATTTGAGAAGAGGCCAAAATGGGCCTTTTCTGCCTTGATGGCCTAATGATGTTGAAAGGGAGAACAGTTTTCTAATAATTTAAAACACAAAGGTAATTAAGGACGTTTCGGGCTCTCAGCCCAACTGCCTTTTATGTTTTCAGTTTTCACGTGTCCGTAATCAATACTAAGCAGTAAGCAGAAGAAAACTAAAAGTAGGGTGAGGGCAGTGGATATAAACTCTGGATACTTGTTGCTCCACCTGGTATGTGGACTCTGAGTTTGACTCAGACTCGCACCAAATTAATTAACCAAATTGTAAGAATGCCGTGTGAAATAAAATTATAATTAGTCTACCAATTAATTATTTTAAAATCAGGATAAAATACTCTCTCCATTTTCTCTTAATAGTTTAATAAACTTTAAAAACGACTTAAAAAAAAAAAAAAAAAACCGGGTCAAAATTAGACTGAAAGAGAAAGACACATGATTACCTTTTCTTTTTTCTTAATCGTCTTCTTTAACGGCTAAGCCGTCTGACTACAGTTATGGTTTCGTATTCCGGCGAAGAACTTGTTATGTGAGCCGCCAGCAGCAGCATGCCAGCATACAGCAACAATAACTATTTTCATTAGGCAATAACAGCCACAACGTACGTTTTCTCTCTATTCCTTACTCTTCTCAAAAACATATATCTAATAATTCTAAGAAAATAAAATCAATACAATACCATACAAAACTTTGACTAAACCCAGAAACCTCTTACAAATACTGGAGATATTGCGGCAGATATGTTGTTTAGATGATTGGAGGCCGGTTGGCGACTGCTATGGTAGGTAAGAAAGAGAGAATAAAGAGAAAATTTTAAAATAATTGTAGTAATTACTTTGAAAATAATGTGAACTTTGCACGTAATTGACTAAATGAAGCTGATGGTATATTTAACATACTTTATTGTTATTTATCTCCGAAATTATTCCTATGGATTATACACGCTTGTAAGACCTAACAACTTGCCTTGCCGTCCACGATTTCCTGATCTTGACTGTCAACACCGGCATTCAAGCACCACTAAGTATATGGCCGATAAATAGAAACATTTTCAGGAGAGAACGATTGGTCGTTTGTAACACTTACGCACAAACGACTTGTGCAGTATGTCATAGTGGTAACAATTTGGATAATAAAACACAATGTAAACCATTTGACTTGTAGTTGGATAGTAAGACTTTAAGTTATTTAGAGGTTTTGTGTTCAAGTCTCATCAAGTGATCACATCTAGAGATTAGTTAAAGTATGATACTTATTATATGATCATAAATAGTCTTCAAAACAATAATGGTCTGCAAGAATGTCGATGACAGGATCAACGAGAGAAAGTCATCGAGACTTCAACCAAGGGTGGAGAGAAGAAACCAACATTAAAGGTGGTAGGCTGAAGAAGAAAAAGCCAACATTAAGAGTGGTAGGCTGAAGTTGTAGAAGAAATGAGGAGTAAGAGAATGACGAACAAGCTTAAAAGATGAATTACTAAAAAGGTTCAAGAAGGAGTGTTGGAATATGAACACTTTTTGATAATTGATGAAGAAAAGACAAGCCGAAGAAAAGGCAAATAAATAGTCTTCAATATGATATTTTGGCATATCATTTTTTATGCTGGGTATTCCAAATAAATAGTATTCAAGCAGAAAAAATATGATTATATATATATCAGGGATGGGCACGGGCCACCCGCCCCTGGCCCGAAAGCCCAAGGGGATTCCCCGATCCCGGCACATAGCTCGTTCGGGGAATCCCCGAATAAAACCCGTTCCCCAAACTCGGAATTCGCCGTTTGGGGTTTTATGTCCTTATTAACATTTTCTCTAAATTATAATATATCATCCAAAAAAAATTAAATCTATAATGATTTATTGATTTATTATAATCAATCAAAACACCAAATAATGTATTACACATATATAACATATATATTATGTATTAACATATGATTATAGATAATAACATATTATGTATAATGTATGATATATATATGTTATATACATTATACTTAGATACCATATATAATGTATAATGTTGAATGTTGAATGTATATCATATATAATGTATAATGTACATATAATGTCGAATGTATAACTTTTGTTTCATAGCATTAACATATTATGTATAATGTATAATATATATACATTAACATATATATATATATATATATATATATTACAAATATTTATAATGATTTATTATATTTAATCTAGTTTTATTTATTACTTATTTGTATATGGTTTCATAAAATACTTACACAATTATAATTTGTTATTTTATAATATATGAATGATTTTCAAATATTAAAATTAATATAGGTATATATAATATATGATTGATTTTTTAATATATATATATATATATGTGTGTGTGTGTGGTATGGGCCAGGCCAGGGATTTCTGGGCAGAGACAAAACAGGCATGGGACGGGGCGGGACAAGACCTATCATGGCCTTGGCCTGTCCCTGAATTTTGGGACTAATTTTGGGCTTGATCCTGGCCCAAATCCCGAATGATTCAGGAAACTTTGCCCCATTCGGGTCGGGTCTCCGCGAGATCGGGTTTTATGCTCATCCCTAATATATATATATATAAGATTTTATTAAATATTTTGTTAGCGGTTGTGATTGCTTTGAAATATTATTCCAAATATATATTGACTTCTTTCTTCTTAATTGTAGAATGGAATAATATGGAAGAAACTTATTCTAAAAATTGTAACGAGGAATAATAGAGGTTTGAGTTAGTAATAGTCACATGCAATATGGAAGGTTAAGGATTGAGATTGAGAAAGCATATTATTTTCTTGATGGTACATGTATGGCAAATGGAGAATATTGGAGAGGATAATGGAAGCTGAACCTTCTTATTTCATGTCCATTACTCCGTATGTGATTCCATTTAACTGGCTTGGCTCCATTCCATGGACGACAATTCACCTTTCTCTACATACTTGAAGGCCAAGTTAATGCCAGCTAATCAATTAAATTTAAACAGTAAAGCCAAGGTCCATGATTGGCCTAGGGAGGAGTACAAAGGATTGCATCACATGGCGGATATCTTTATATGGACACGTGGAGAGAGCAGAGATATGGTGGTCTTGTCCTGAAAGTTATGGTTATTACTTAATAGTGTATCAACGGCAACTTGTTAATAATAACTTCAGCAAAACTTATTAAGCCATGAATTTTAAGAACATGGACCATGGTCATTACTTTTTCCAATGAGATCAATGCTACGAATTGTTTGGTCTCTTTCTAAGAAGAACCCAGTTTCGTTCATTATAAATTTGAAGAACATTTTTTTTCCTAGGCCCATTAGTTTCTTGACGACTCCTTTTCAGGCCTGAAATATATGATACTCATTAGAGGGCGTTTGGTTGGGGGTTATGTGAGATTATTAGGATTAAGTCATCTTATATTACTTAATTATCATGTTTGGTTGTCAAGTAATATAAGATATCAACAATATTCAAATACCAATAGTGGTTACTATTGGTAATATTAGAGATAATCTGATTATCTCTATTTTCTTAGGTATTATAAGATTACCAGAGTTATCTTTTTTTATTACAAATCTATCCCTTATTAATAAAATTTTAGGACAATAATGCCCTTATTTTTAAATTTATTTACATAAATATGACTTTTACTATTTCACCCCAATTAATTAACTTTTTTGACAAAAGCACCCTTAAATTCAAAACAAATTGCAGCCACCCAAGCCACCACCCCCACCCACCTGCCGCCAGCAACCACCGGTACGGCCAACCACTGTCGCCATCGGAATGGCGCACGGAAGGCTGAAAATGGCCATACGGCGCATGGAGGCTGAAAATGGCCATACGGAGCACGGAGGCTATTTCCTACCTTCCGTGCGCTGTCAGGTTGCCGGCTGCCAATGGCTTGCAGTGGTTTTTAGCACCGGCAGTGGTTGGGTTGGTGGGGGTTCTTTGTTGATTTTTTAAACTTTTATTATAGGGTTGTTTTTGCTAAGTTTTTAAATACAGGGGGTTTATAATATTCCAAATAATAATCAATATTAAAAACTAATATTTAATTAAAGGACAATTAAGTAATTTAAATAAAACACCTACCAATTTATTCCTCCCAACCAAACATATTGATATAACATATCCACCAATTAACCAAACACATTCTCCTAAAGATTCCCAATAATCTTCAAGGTAATCTAACTTTCCAATAATCCAACATTCCTTGAACCAAACGCCCCCTTAGTATCATCTACCTTGGTCAATATAAAATATAACAATCGACTTTCACATTAAACTCCTGAATCTAGCATTGTCTGTACAATTAGATTATGTGACAGTTTAGAAAAATCATAATGGATGAAATTTAGGAGAAGCTAATAATCTCATCCACTACAAACTCTTGATATGCAAGATATTAATTGTTTTTATATTATTAAATGTGATTGTAAGATAGTGTATTACATGAAATTGTGATATTGTATAGATAAAGTGAAAAAATCATTAACCAACTCAAAAACTCAAAAAAAAAAAAAAAAAAAAAGCAAAAAAAAAAAAAAAAAAACATGTACTTTACAATTTCCTTAATACATTAGCTAAATAATTAAGAAAAAATCAATAATTTCAAATCACAATTTATTATTTTTAAATTATATTATATAAGTTAATATAAACAATAGTATTAAACATATTAATAATGGCAGTTTCTAACAAATCCCTTGAAACTTGGAGAGAAATTGATTAAAATCCCTGAACTTACCATTTAGTTAAACAGTTTTTAAAACTTAATTTATCTTATAGATAAAATAATAAAATTCGTGTAATAAATAAGAAAAAATGAAAAAGAAAAGATATTTTACAGTTAAACAACGTGTAAACAACACATTCCACCCAAAGTTTGACGAAATCCCAAGTTAGTATCCCTGGTTACATTTATTATAGATTTCCACTCTTAAAGTGACGAAAAAGTGTTTAATGTAATGGTAAAGGGTAAATTGGTCATTTTGCATGGACAGCGCACATTAGTAGATCGCTGTCTCTAGGCTCTAACAGTCATTCGGCGCACGTTAGTAGACGATGTCCCCGATGTTTTTCACCCTTTTTCTGGTGATTCTTCCACCCAAAGTCACCATTGTCATCACCATTTGAACCTCCATCCTCCCCTCTACAAAACCTTACCCCTCATCGCTCGCTGATAGCCGGCCACGACAGTTGCGACATGCGACTGGTTTTTGTTGGTTTTCGACTATTTTAAATGGTGGAAACCCCAACCATCACCACCATTTGACTCCTCGCATCCTCCCCCAAAAAAAAACTCTAACCTTCCCTGCCACGGCAACTCACCGTTTATTGTCCACCACTTCACCAAAAAAAGGCTGATGAACATGAACTCTCGGCTAGCAAACGGTGACTAAATGATTGTTGGGGACATAGGGGTTTTATAGAGTTGGAGACACTGGTTGTAGGTGGTATCTAATTGGATTTTTGCCGTCGGAATCCGGCAAAGAACGGCGAAACCCTAAGCCTAACGACGCTGGCGATTGGAGGGGCCAATGAGTTGGGAACCAAAGGGGTTTTGGACGGTGGCCTATGAGGAAGGTAATAGAGGTGACCAAGGGGTTTGGCGCCATCAAAAACAGCCGAGATCGAGCACAAACTGTGAGAGTGTGTAGTGACCGAGGGTGTTATTGAGATAATTTAAAAATAAAATGATAAGTTTCTATTTGTACGAATTTAGGAGTTAAAATGTAATTTATTAATTTAGGCTTTAAGGACATTATGGTAATTACACTCTTTATACCCTAAAAATCGCTAACAATGTTTTTTTAAGGGTGAGAATTGGAATAAATGTAACTAGGGGTATCATTAGGATGTGGTCAAACCTTAGGTGGGAATATGTTGTTTACTCCTATCTTGTACAAATGGATAAACCCGCCACGTAGTTAGCTACAGTTATCATAGCATCCAATAAAAAAGTCAAAGAGCAAAGCGGATAAAGCAACAAAATATCTGAACCGTACGATACAATCGAACATTTCCAATAACCACCACTCCACGGTCGGATCTCATACTCATGTGGTCCCCGCCCAACCGACTCAAAACGAACCTCGCCCCCTACTGACACAATTGGATCCTATTATCTCATTAGTCAGTAGTCACTACCTACACTCACACTCAGCCATTGACAGACCTTATACTGGACCTTCTAGAACGTTCTACAAATAGAGCAGAACTCGTCTTCTAGAACCTCAAAGGTCAATGGCTGAGACTCAGAGATCCACCGGTACAGTAAAATGGTTCAGTGCCCAGAAAGGCTTCGGATTTATAGCTCCAGACGAAGGGGGCGAAGACCTCTTCGTCCACCAAACCTCAATCCGATCCGAGGGTTTCAGGACTCTCTCCGAAGGCCAACCCGTTGAATTCGCCGTTGACTTTGGAGAGGATGGCCGTTCGAAAGCCATTGACGTGGAGCCCGTCCCCAGATCCCACCGTCCAGGAAATCGCGGCGGGAGAGGCGGAGGATTTTTCGTTGGAAGGGGCAGAGGAGGTGGCTATGGTAGAGGTGGGAGAGGAGGTCGCTTCGGTGGCGGCGGCGCATGTTATAATTGTGGAAGAACGGGGCATTTAGCCAGGGATTGCTATAGCGGCGGTGGTGGAGGTGGTGGAGGTTGGGGATATGGCGGAGGCCGCGGCAGTGGAAGAGGAGGAGGCGGAGGCGGAGGAGCAGGGTGTTATAATTGTGGGGAGGAAGGGCATTTTGCGAGGGATTGTCCGAATTATGAACAAAAGTGATAGATGATGAAGGAGAAGTTGTTAATTTCCGTGGCCAATTGTTTCGGTTTTTGCTTTGGTTAAGTATGTCACAATGGGGATTTGGTAATGTGGGTGATTTTTTTTTTTACTTTGCTGGTTTTAAATCATCATTGTTTTCTTATAAATCGATAATCTTTCACATGTTGTGCAATAGGAAATGGAAAAGCTTAGTATTTATTGTCCCTTATTTTGCTGATTAATGCTATTTTCTTGCATGCTTACTTGTTTGCAACTCACAACTCATCTTTAATTTAACTATACTTCAGTTTATACATTGTAGATTTTGGTTTGATAATGTCAAAAAAAAAAAAAAAAAAGTCTATTCATTAGTGTCATGGTCCTTGAAAGAGATGGTGAACTTGAGGCTTGCAATCTTAATGTTTTGGACTTCTCAATTTCAATGGATTTTGTTGATTTTTTTGTGGATAGGATAACTAGAAATATTGTGGGAGTTCTTTTATGGTGGCTTTTTAAAGTCTTATCTTCAGGAGCTACTTATGTGAGGACATAGTAGAGTGTAGAGCTTGTTTAGAGTTTTCTCTTATCATTTATTGGCTGCGTTTTTTGCAATTTCTTAATTGCCACTAACATTTTGGATGTCTGTCGAAAGTGCCTCAACATATGCATATACACTCATCTTATCCATTTTCCTTACAAGAAATAAGAACCAAGTCATATGTGTATGGTGGGCGTTGAATTCTTTTAAATCCTTATCTATGTTTAGTATCTGATGAGAGGCTGATATTAAATAGATTAAGATTGCATTTATTTTCCTTTATATTAGATCTGTCACTGCTTGATGATATAACACATGGACTTTATCTCATGGTTCCTTGTTCCCATAGTTTGTTTTTTCCTTAAACCACTGGCGTTGTTGAAATGGTTCATATGAAATCTATATTTCTGGACTATGAACAACAGAGAAAAGATTTCTCCTAATATTCTAATAGTTCTAGATAATGTGAGGAAGCAAACTGTTCTTGTTGGCCATGTGAGAAAACGGATAAGATGTTGGGTTCTTAAAAGCCTTTTTATATAGTGGAATAGTTATTCCCTTGAATGTTAAATTTGTAGTGGTGAAAATGTGAAACACGGAATGATGGTGATCTTAGTCTCTGGATAACCTGTCATTTCAGCTCAAGGGAATGAAACAGAGATGAATTTAAAATCAAGAACTTTCTCTTGTGTAAGCCTCTTTTCTTACTACCATCATTTATTGGTGAATTCTCTGATGTTCCCTTTGAGCAATATCAGAAAGAGACTTTTTGACTGCAACTGTGTGTGGAAAAACATGGATAAACTTTTCCATTATGTCTAAAAGAAATTAATAAAAAAAGTAGTCTCGGTACTTTTTAGGTCTTATAACCGTTGAACAAGCTACGTTAATGCATCCTATAGTGCTAGAGCTATCAAATCTTTGTTAGTATTTTTTTGCTACAAATTAAACCCTGGTTTTGGAATTGTTTCTCTGTTATTTTCAATCCTATGACAATATGTTTGTTGATTTCTGATATTCACATATCAGGAGGCAAAAATTGAAATTCTGCTCTCAAGTGCTATGGATCATTAAGGAATTAGTGTATCGCTGTTTTCGTATGTTGACTGAGAGTTAACTTTCTGTTTCGATTGCATCCCTTAATGTAGAATAAATCTATATTATAAGCACTTGTACTTCATAGTTGAGTTTATCTTCAATTTCTATACTTTGCTCGTTGGTAAAATGGCTTTGTATAGTTAACGTTATTTGCTTCTTTTCTTTAGTGAAGCACTCATAATGGTCTTTACATTGAATAATTCTCCTATTTGCCTTCTCCTTGGTGAGTTCTTTCTGGGGTGAATCTGCAATAAGCCAAAAGATTTGAAAGTTCATGTTTTATGGAGATAGTTGTCCATTTATACAAATCACATCTTTACAATTGATTAACCATCAAAGGTCATTTTCTTCGATTAATCATCGTTTGCTTCCCTCCTATAACTATCTTAGCGTTAGAATCACTCTGATCTCAAATTCTCAATTAGTTGTTTGGGGTACAAGTGGACTTTGATCTTGGGAGAGAGCAAAGTGCATAGTTTTATTGGCTTTCATATAGAAGTCTTAAGTTTGAAAATAATTGAATCCAGTTTTGGTATTAAATTTCGTTATACTTTGAGTGGATGATGACTTTTAGCTATCATATTAAGGATGTTATGTGCAGTGTTCTGAAAACCAGACTAGACCGATTGGTTGAACTGATCAATTCGACCAATGACCAGTGCCCTCTCCGGTCTGGGTTACCATTTTCAACTGTTCACAAAATCCCTAACTTGACCGTTGACGAATTAGGGACTACCAAGTGCCGAGGTTAGAGGGATTTTGTAGAGTTGAGGCCGGTGGTTCAAGGGGTGATGTCGGATTGAATTTTGGACGTTGGAATGAGACGGAATTTGGTCGGAAAAATCAACCTAATACGCAAGTCACGGCCAACGAATAGAGCGTGACCAAGTGTCGGGGTTAGAGGGATTTTGTAGAGGGGAGGCTAATGGTTTAGGTGGAGGTGTCAGATTAAATTTTGGACGTTGAAATCAGTCGGAATTTGGTTGAAAAATTCAACCCATCACAGTGGTATACACGAGCCATGGCTGGCGAATGGGGGGGCTATCAAATTTTGGGGTTAGAGGGATTTTGTGGAGTGAAGATTGATGGTTCAAGTGGAGGTGTCGGATTAAATTTTGGACGTTGAAATCAGTCGAAATTTGTTCGAAAAAATCAACCCCATCATGGTGGTATGCGCTAGTCACAGCTAGAAAAGGGAAAGGGGGGGGGGGGGGGGTAATAAATTTTGGGGTTAGATGGATTTTGTGGAGTGGAGGACGGTGGTTGAGGTGGTGGTGTCAGATTGAATTTTAGCCATCGAAATCAGTCAGAATTCGGCCGAAAAAAAAAAAATCCAAACAAAATATAGGGGTGTATTTGCTAGAATTAAAACCTGTAGGGACTAATAAGTCTTTTTTAGGGGTGTGTTTGCAACATTTCAAACTTGTTGGATCACTGGGAGATTCTCGGTTTAACCAGTCCTACTGGTCAACCCTGGACCTAGCCCCTTAGCCAGGTGACACACTGACACGCTGGGTCAGGTTTCAGAACATTGGTTATGTGTTCATCTCTTGGAAATATCGAATCTGATTAAGTTTTAAGATTTTGCTTGTTTCAATGTGGCAATTAACCATTAATTACATTTCTTTCATAACTTAACGATTTACTTTATGCCTACCATCCGTTTCTCTGGCTTCGCTGAGGTTTGCCTAATGAGTAGGTGAATTGAAGGTATTATAAATTTTCTACTTTAAATTAAAATAATATGATTTGCAAAAACTTTATACCTAGAAATTGATCCATTTAGAATTTAGTGAATACCCGATGCTTATTGCCGCATGATTTATTTGCATGTTTGAGACTGGTTTAAACTGTAATGTCAAAATTGTAGCTTCATTTTGTTGGTAGGAAATAGGAATTGTAACATGTTACTGGCAATATGCTGACATTAATTGCCTATCTTAATAATGCTAAGAAGAATAGAAGGCCATGGGGTTTCTGTTCATGTACATGCTATTTTATTTAGGCTTTCCTCTCCTTGTTATCTTCCGTCTTAACAACTGTTTAAGAAATGTGTTCAAATGTCTGANCACAGTCATTGGAAAAATTTGAGTGATAACAGAAGGGAAGAGTGAAATAAATTAAGTAAATCCCACAAAAAACCAAGGGCAATTTGCTTGCTTTTCTTTATGAGATTAATCAACACACAGGTTACAACTCTAGGTCCGTATAGGGGTGGCCATGAATATGATTGCCATCACACCTTCTATGAAAACCATCAACAATAACTCTCTCTTACAATAAAAACAAAAAAGATCGAAAAGAAATTAAGTTGCAAATGCCAATCTCTTTACACACTTATATATGTATTTTAATCTGTTAACAAGAGAATTTCTTTTTAATTTTTTTTTTTTTTTTTTTTTAAATTTCTCAAGCCTTGTGAGGTGGGCACTGATAGCACTTAGTGAATAAGCCAAATGTATCAACTTGTTGTATGAAATTCAGCATGCTTGCCCATCCTCCAAACCCGAATCCCACAATCAGGACCCATACCACCACAAAGCTGTTCACGGAGTACGAGCCAGCCCAACCTCCGAGGAATTTTGGTGGCCTCTCTACTGCATTCTGTAAGGGACAAAAGATTGGACAAAAATTCATCAACATTCATGTAAACTTTAACAGTAAAGTTGAAGTCTAAATAGTGATTAAAAATGGTATCTTGAGCAAAAAATTATAAAGATTTCTGACCTCACGAGCTGCGGCAGGAGCAAAAGTGATCATATGTGCTAATGCAGGAATGATGTAAACAGTGAAGCTGACGAGAAGTGATCCAACGGTAGAGTTGATAGGGCCAAAGAAAGGGAAAATGATGGCTAGGAACCATATTGGGATCACCACAGGAAGTCTAGCCAGTGCCCTCTTGAAGATGCTCTTCGTGTTATGAACCCCAATGAATTTCTCCCACACAAAGTAAAGAGGAGTGCATGCAAATCCAAATGTTATAAACTGCAAAAAGTCCAATAATATTCATGCAAACTACTTTAGTTTCCATTTTAAATCAATGTATACAGAATTAAGAATATAGAGTTGAGTGGTTACCTGATGAATAAGCATGAGTACGACTGCACTATCTCTGAATCTAGTTCTTGGGAGCAATGCGAAAGCATTGGCATGGGTAAGAAGCATGTCTCCAAAAGCCCAATACACAGCAGAAGCCGATGGCAAAGTCAAGGTTAACACATAAAGTGTTGCCATCAAGTATATTAGCTTGAACTTCTGTGGCTTCCACATTGCATGCATGATCTCACTATACAACACATATGTAATATTCATATTAGAGTAGAGGTAGAGATCTAAAAGTACTTTATGCAATCTGATTTAGCATAATGATTTGAAAAACTATAGAATGATTGAATCCCTCACACTGTGACAGCATGTCCACCAAAGGTATAGAGAATGTTAGTAGCTCCGGTGAAGTAGAGAACCATTTTGCTTGGGCCCGAGTGCTTCACTCCTTCAACCTTCAAAATATATACAGAAGGAAGATAATCTAAATATCTGTTCCTATTGTATTATATGGAAGTAACTTATGGGGAAGATGAATTTCACTTTGATCATCTATATAGAAAATTATAAACTCATATAATACCTGTCCATGAATTAGGGAAGCAATGGTTAGATACCATGCAGTATAAGTAGTCATTACAAGGCCTACAAATGACCAAATTCTGTAGTTATGGAATGAGGGAATGAACACAGTTGTTGCACAACAGGCTCCAAAGATGTAGGTCCAAGTTCTCTTGTCAAGATTGTCGTTTATGTAGTAGATGTTGCTGCAACATATATGAAGATTAGAACAAAATATTAGTTAATTATTTACTAATCAATTAATGCTACCAACTTGAAAATGGTCTAAGAGTGGTATGTGTGTTTCTGTATAATTATAAATCAATATTTTATAAAGCACCTTGCACAGGCTATCAATTGAATTACAGATCCAAATAGCAGAAAAGTGCAGTTGAAAAAGAGGCCTATATTCCTCCAGTGTTTCCCCAGTAGCCCATCCAGAACTTCAAACCACTGCGATAGAAATTATAAAAGCAAAATAACAATGATTAGTAACTTTTTAGCTATTTTCTTCAAGCCAAGAAAAATGAAACACTCTTTTCTTTTACTTTTTCTCTTTCTCTGTGCAATATTACACATTCCCATTTAATCTTTCATTCCTTTCAGAATTTCATTTTAGCTAAGATGAAGTAAGCTAAAAATATATATACATCTCCATGAAAAGGCATTACCTGAATTACATGATTCCTGAAATCAACCTTTTCTCTCTCCTTTCTAGTTCTGTACTCAACATAAAGTATACTTATAAGATATGCAGTCCAGCTTCCCATCAGTCCATAAAATAGCTGAAAAAGAATCCCGGATACCATCCCAAGTTGTGAGAATGAATACGGCAGTGTCAGTAACACTTGTGCAACCTGCAAAAACACCCAACAAAAATAAGTTTCCATGCATTAATTTCTAATACTAACCCACTAAAATACAAAAGAAAAGAGTCATCTAGAACAAAGTGCCTGGTTAGAAGCACAGCTAAACCATGCATCATATGCTGAGCCACCATGCCAAAAAAAGCTTGAAAACTTGCTCTTAGTAGCCTTGGAATCTTCTCCTTCCCTCTCCATTTCAAAGTAGTTCCCCGCTATAACAGTCTCAACCTTCTCTGAAGCCATTGTTATAGCCTTCAGAAAAGAAGTTAATTGTTTGAGAATTGAGAGAGCAGTGAAGGAATTTGAGAGTGTATAAATAGATAAAATAAAAGAAAGAAAAGTGCTTCGTTTCTTTCTTGCTGTTATGTTCTTTTTAATAAGTTATGAGCAATAATTGAGTCACCCTTGGTGTGGACCTGCCCTTAATGAATGTGATAGGATACTGGTTACATTAGACATAGATTTTACGAAATCGCGTTCTTTTTTCTTGGTGGGTCTGCCGTCTACCTTGAGCTTCATTAGTTGGTGATATTTCTGTGTCACCGAAGGGTGACATTCGCATTTCACTGCTGTTTTTGGGTTTTCTTGGGCTTGACAGGAGTATTATGGGCCCATACTCTAATGAACGCACGAGCGGGGTGGCCCACCTTCGGCTCTTTATGTAGTAAATATTGTAAAATCCATCATGAACCTTGATTTAAATTTTATATAAAAATAAATTGCAAAAAAATTATTTTATTTTACTAAAAAAGATAATTTAAAGAAAAAAAAAGAAGAAGAAGAAGAAGAAGAGGTTTTTTTTTTTTTTTCTCGAATGTGGGGGAGTGTAATACGGTGAGAATGATTGCTTTGAGGTGGGCTTGGTGCTAAACATGATTAGTAGCACACGTGTGCCAACTGGCTTTTACAAAAGCTTTTTTTTTTTTTTAAAAAAAAAAAATTTGTAAATCTTTATTTAAGGGTAATTAAAGAAATGAGAGAAATTGAAGAGCCCTTTTTCTCTTCTTATGATTATTAAACAACTTTATTTGGTTTATGTATCACCACCAATCATGGTATTGGAGGGCCGGGTGACATGATTCAATTAAGTATACAATGGGTTCCTTTTGATGGGCTAGTTTTTGCTGGAAATCATGTTCAAATTCCCTAGATGACAAGTTGTTCAAGCTTGACTTTATGAATTTTTTTGGTCAATTTCTCCCTTATTCGATTGGAGTTTATATTAATTCAGATTAAGTTGATTCCCAACTATATTACGAATGAAACGAGACAATTGTTCAGATAATTTATGGCTAAATCGATCAAGAGGTGATTGTTGGTTTAATTTGAAAACAAAATGTTTGATTGAATAGGGATTTGGGCCTTGCATATCAACTTGAAAAGTGAAAGTAAGATGGTCCAGACCTGCCCAATTAGCCCAACAATCCCTATAACGAGCTTTATCCCCAGGTTTTTTCTTTCTTTTTTCTTGTTTAAATTTGAGCAGACATTTTCCCACCTAAATAATGGCTTAATCACACTTTCCAATCCACATACTTTTAAAATATCATTTTACTGCTTAAATTTATATTATATTTTCAATTATAGCATTATTGTGACCCCACACCATCATTCTCTTCTCCGATCATCACTCACCAAAATTTCTTAAACCCTACTTTTGTCAACCCCGACAATCGTTGACAATCGAGCGATTAGGGTTTACACAACTGTCTTTTCCAAGTCAAATTATGATCAATCTCAAACCCATCAATCTCCCGTCTTCAAAAGCTCTAATAATCTGGATTGACTTTACTCTCTGTTCGTCATTAAAATATAAATTTGGATAATAAAGTACGAAGAAAATGTTATTAAACAATTATTTGGGTGGAAAAAGGTCTGTCAACTCTTTAAATTTTACCAAAAATAGATTAGCTTGTGCGCGCTTCACAATTTCTGACCCTGTTTTGAAGTTTAACTCGAGCTTATCCATGAATTCCACACTAGGAATCTGATAACTTGTTAATAAGGTGTGTTCCATTGTACTTTTTCCAATTTTCCTTTAATCTGAACAAGCATTTTCATTTATTATAATTAAAGATTATTAAACAAACATAAAAACATTGATAAGAA
>NW_022196087.1:600000-770000 GCF_008641045.1 Pistacia vera
TCACTTAAACGATATGTTGTTCAGATCTACAGATAACAACCGATCACTTAAGCGATCTGATCTTATCTGCAGATTGCTTGCTTTCTTGCTACTGATCAATTTGAACCTAATTTTTTGGATCTGCATGTGATCGATTTTGGCAACTGCTTCTCTTGTGGCTAGGTTGCTTGCAAATTGAGCACTTATTCATCCTTTGGGGAATCTCACAGGCTGATGGAATACGCTTAACTCTTTTTCCCCCATTTTTTATCTTCTTGAATGGCAGATGGATGATAATGTCAACCAACTTTGTTGGCACTACCCACTGCTCTTCTAGAGGAACTGGATATATTGTTTCCGAATAAGGCAACATGTAGTGATTTTCCATATAGAGAGGGGAGCAAAGTTCCATGTGAATTCTTGAATCCAAATCCGGCTTCCGTTGGTGTTTCAGTGTTGCTAGTGCATGGGAACAAGGTAAACGTTGAATGTCAAGCACTTTACAGTTGCAAGTTTTATTAAGAAAATTAATTAGGGCATCTGGACCATAGCCACACACAGTGAACTCTTGAGCATTAAGAGGATAGGAAAACAGTGCATTTGACAGTTCCATACGTTATTGCAATAAATTTTCAACTAACGAAACAAGGGTTGTGGTAAAATTATCTGACTCTGTACGACGCTCATGGAACCACCATGATAATGTCCTTTGGATTGCATCAAAAAGGGCAACTATTGGAAACTCTCTTTCTATTAACAACTTCGAATTTATGGACTCTGCTATGTTTGTGGTCATGACATCAAACATTCTTCCAGGAAAATAAGCTCTACTCCATTGCTCGAAACCAACATCATGCTTAAGATACTTAGCAATTCTATCATCCTTGATTTAGATTTGCCGGAAGTGCTCCTCGAACTCATCAACTCGATAAGTTTTTGTTGCCATGTAGTATGTTTGAAGAAGGCCAGCACACTTAAACTTTTGTTTTATGTTCTCACCAAGGTGCCTTATAATGAATCCATGATGTGCTTCAGGGTAAATAGTGGCAATCCCCTTCTTTATAGAGTTGTGTCTATCAGATATTATGCACAACTCGTCACTGTCAGGCACTTTTGCACGTAATTGCTGAAAAAACCAAATCCACGACTTGTCGTTCTCAAAGTCAACCACACACCATGCAACGGGATATGTGTGATTCTCACTGTCCTATGCAGTGGCCACCAACAATGTATGTCCATACTTTCCCATAAAAAAGGGACCATCAACAGCCAACACATTTCTCATGTTTACAAAACCCCTTATAGCAATATCGTAAGCAACAAAAAAATAATTAAACCTCATATTCTTGTCTCACTTCAAAGTCGTTTTGCTACCTTGGTTTGTCAACTCAAGCAAATAACGGTATGCTTCTAATACTGCGTACTCGTGCTCCAGCGTGAACCTCACAAAATCTTGTGCATGTTGTCTCCCTTTCCAGCATTTCCAGTAACTAACAACGCATCCCAACTTTATACTCACAAGTCTCTAAATGTCCATAGAAGATGGACCTTTCCCTTTAACAAATTGACTTTTGACAAATTGTCTAATAACATTAGCGGAGGTTTGTCGTTGCTAACCTGAAATATGTCCCAACCCACATGTGTGCTCAAGGGTATATGTGCTAACAATAAATTTTTCGGACTCCACCAACAATAAACCTACCACTTGCACTTTCAATCACGACATGCAACCGTCACTACCGATGAATTAGACCTTTTGGTGATGAACTCGAAATTACCTCTTATGGCAACAAGTTTTAGCTTCCTTACCACTTCCTCTTTGCTATCAAATAAATACCATACGCGCAAGTCCGATCCATCAGTAAAAACATGAGCTGATTCACTACTACTTGCAATTGCCACCTCTAAACCTGCATAAAAGACCATAGTGTTCTCCTCCTCACAAGCTACACCTTCTACATAATATGTATTTGAAGGAATCTCTACATCTGCCAGAACATGTACGGAGTCCTCCTCGTCAACATTTTCATTCTATCGCACATGAGCAACCTCTTCTACAGTGTCCTGCTCACCACCCAAATCACCGCCTACTCTTGATATTTCAACTAAGAAATCAATGCAATCGTAGTTCAAATTAAAACCAACATTCTCTCCACCAACTTCCTCGTTATCCCCTTCCTTTGAACCAACTTCCAACGTTTATCTACAAAAGAAGCCCTTCAAATCGGTCTCGAATAATTATCGACCACTTCAATCATATATAACTTCACACCTTCATCCGACTTTAATATAGCAGAAGGTACCTTATATTGTTCAGGAACTTTGCTTAAAACATACTTCACAACTATATCACAACGTGAGCAACTCAAATCACCTCTTCTAATTATTTCATCAATCAACTCATCAAAACTAACCTCTGTGCTTACAACAATTGGTATAACTTCTTTGCTCTTCCCAATCAACTTCCAGCAACTTTCTTCTTCCACCCACTCACCAAAATATTCAACACCCAAAACAACTTGTCCTGTGTCTAATAATAGCCAAGTACCTATAATGCAAGAAAAAAAATTATTAATTGATGTATTAAGGGTCGACAGATTTTAAAAAGCATATGCAGAGTTGCTTGAGCGATCTGGTATAAATAAGCCTGATCGCTTAAGCAATCTTCTGCCATTTACCTGATCGCTTAAGTGATCTACTATCATATACCAGACTTACAGCAAATCGCTTAAGCGATTTCTGCCATATACCAGATCGCTTAAGCAATCCATCATATCCAAAACACATTTTCAGTCATCTCCACCTACAATCAATGCTACCACCCCCAGCTACCCATAATGCAAAAAAATATTCAACAAATTTCACTCATTTCAATTTGCATTATATCAAACACAACCCAACAACCTAAACAACTAAATCAAAACCCAAACCCAATCCATCATTAAATCTTTGTAAATCGAAATATAAAATAGAAAGGGAGTACACATACCTGGATGAAATATCAGGAGGAGGAGGAGGATCTGTGGTGGAGGAAGAAGATAGTGTTAATGGCGGGAAGAAGAAGATCTAGAGGAAGAAGAAGATGTAGACGAAGCTTAAAATAAACAGCAACCAAGGGAGGGATGGGTTAATTGCGGGAGGAAGAAGAAGAAGATGTTATGTTTGGGTTTGTTTGCAAGAATTTCAGGTTTTTGGGGACATATTATAATTTTTAAAAGATTACATAATACTTCATTAATCCTAATTAAGCCGTGATTAGTGTTTAATTGTTATTAGTTTGTCTTAATAAAAAATGAGGTCATTTAGTAAAGTTTAAAAAACTACATGACCTTTTAGTTAAATTCAAGGCCAATATGGCCTTTTAATCATTTGCCCTCGGGATTGGATTAAACAACACCGGCTTTAGCTCGGCACTATAGCATTCAAGTCGAACTCGAGTCGCCCAATACTTGGCTCAACTCGGTTCAATTACACCCCTACTTCTAAGTAAACAATAGAATCATAAATTCATAATGCAATTTATTTGAATATGCATCAGTCTCCATTTCATTTTCTGTTCCAATAGAATTCCAACAAGTAAACATCGTCTTTTAGAAAAACTTTCGAACTTTCGATATATGCGTCTTAGAAAGAGTTGCCTACGTATTTTGTACAAAAAAAAAAAAAAACTCTTTTATGAGAAAATGTGTTACACAAAAATATAGGAGCCTTAATACCAAAAGAAATTTGTGTTACTGTAAGTTATGTTTTGTTGGTGCAGTTTATACAATGTTAAAGAAAAAGAGTGAAGTTAGAATTTTGTTTGGAATAGGAGAAAAAAATAAAATAAAATAACACAATTTTAAGTTAATGTAAGGGGTTTAAAGGGATAAACAAAATAAGTTTAGGTGATATTAATACATATATAAAAAGCACCAATTATGGAAGGGTGTTTATCTTAAAATACAAAACATAGGTGAATTTTATAGTTTTTTGAATTCAAAGGCCCCTACTGAATTTAATGTAGCTTTGTCCTTGCTTTGGGCAAGGGCTAAGGACTTCTACGAAGTTATTTTTCAACTCACCTAATGACGTGTTTGTTATTTGTGCTTGAAGACTGAATATAAGTGAGTATTTATTGCTCGGGCTAGGGGTGAGCATGGGTAGCGGGTAGAACCGGAATCGGGGGGTAGAACCAGAATCAAAACCTACCCAGAACTGGTACTGTGCGATAGGTTCTGGTTTCAATTTTTGGAACCGATACTGTGGCATTCCGGTTCGGTTCTTGTGTGTGGGAACCGGAACTTGAACCTGTAAAAAGGGTACCCTGTTTGGAACTCGTAGGGGTCACGGTTTGGAACTGATTTTTGGAACTTGTTTTGGAACCGTGTTGGAACCTGTTTTGGAACCTGCTTTGGACTTGTTTGGAACCTGGACTACAATGAATATTTGTGAAATCTGAATAATGAAGGGTTTCTATTGTTTTATAATAAAAAAATTAATGAAAAAGTTAAATTTTAGAATAATCTAATTATAAATATACGAATACAATTATACTTATACTATAAATTGCCACATATTAAAGTTTTAATATATTAATACATTAATATATAAGTTTTGATTAATTAAGTGAATAATTGGAATTATGATCCAAATAAAAGTGTTTTACATTTTTATGTTATAAAAGAATTATTTTGATAAAATAGTATATTTGATTGAGTATATATATTACTTATTTACTTCAATTATCAAGTTCTAAGTATATCATATAATTAGTAATTAATTGATTATATATGATAAATTGATAAACATTAATAAATTTAATACTAGTTAAATATCATACTTAATCAATTATAACATTACATTATAGTTAATAATTACTTAATTATTATAATTTTATAACATACTTATATGATTATAGTATAATTAATTATAGCATTACATTAATTGATTACTCCTTATATTGACTTATAAAATATAACATTTAGTATATACTTAATTAAATATTATAAATTTATTATTATAGCATTACATTATAGATTATAGTATACTTAATCAATTATAACATTTTATTATAACATTAATACAAACTTAATTAAATGATTAAAAATTAATTAATTATAATATTACATTAAAAATTTATAGTAGACTACTTAATAGTTAATTCACTATAACATTACATTATAGTATGATAATATATTAATTATATATTAAATAATTAAATGATTACTTAATTGATTATGACTTACATTATAAATATTACAATTACTAATTACTACATAAACATTAGCATATACTTAATTAAATTATTAGAAATTTAATTAATTACAACATTACATTATAAATTTATAGTACTTATGTAATTAATTGTAATATTATATTATAATTAAATGTTACTTAATTAATTATAATATTTTTATTAAACAAATTAATTATATTTAAAGATTTATAGTATGATTACTTAATTCATTGTAATATTTTACTATTTCATTATAGAGATTAGTTGATTACATATTAATATAACATTACATAATTAGATGATATTTAATTGATTATGACATTTATATATAACATTATATAACATTATATTATAACAATGATTACTTAATTAAATAATTAGAAATTATTATTAATATTACTTTAGTTAAATAATTATTTAATTAATTATAACATTATTACATTACATTATAGTATGATCACTTAATTAATTATAGTATTACATAGTTAAACGATTACTTAATTAGTTATAATTTATAACATCACTTATAAACTTAGTAATTTATTATATTATTATATTACTTACTTAATTAAATGATTAAAATTTAATTAATTATAATATAACATTAAAGACTATAATTCACTATAATATTACATTATCGTATGATCACATAATTAATTATAACATTACTAATTAAATATCTTTATTTGATTATGAGTTATGATATTATGTTTTAACAATTAGTAATTAATAATTTACTACATAACATTAGCACATATTTAATTAATGATTAGAAATTTAATTAATTATAATATTACCTTTATAACATTAATCAAGCATTACTTATAATTAAATAATTACTCAATTAAATTTAATATTATTATATTACTTATATTATGATCACTTACTTATTATAATTACATAGTTAAATGATTACTAATTAGTTATGAATTTATAAAGTAATTTACTATATTCATTATTTTATTAAACGATTAAAACTTTAATTAATTATAACATTACCTTATATATTATAATATGATTACTTAATCAATTATAATATTCTATTATAAACATGTATATTAATTAAATGATTTGAAATTTATTAATTTAATATTAAATTATAGATTATAGTATGATTAATTAATTTTTAACATACATTATACTATTATAGTATGATCATATAATTAATAAACATTATATAATTAAATGATACTTAATTATTATGAAATTATATTATAAACATTAGTATTAATTTACTAATTTACACAATACTTAATAAATGTTATAATTTTATTGTTATACATTCCATTATAAATTATGGTATGATTACTTAATTAATTATAACATTCTATATAACAATATTACAACTTATTAAATGATTAACAATTTAATTAATTATAATTAAACCCTAAACCCAAATAGTATATTTGTTAGGGGTGTATTTGTAAACTTTTAAGGTATTTTTGTTATTTTTAAACTAATAGGGGGTATTGATTTTTACATGATACCCCGGAAAGGAACCGGAGCCTGCATTTAGGTTCCGATTCCTTGAATTAAAGAACCTTTACTATGCGGTTCCGGTTCTGGCTCTTTTTTTTGGAACCTGCACGTGCGCGTTCTTATTCTGATTCCCCCAGAAAATGGAGGGTACCTGGAACCGCTCACCCCTAGCTCGGGCATTTGTAATTGTTTAATTGTACGACTAAAGATTTGGAATGGATATATGTACATTATTATTTTTTTGAATAAAGGGCCCTTACTAGTTTCTTTAAATGTGTTCTCCAAAAGAACCCTTTTAATTTTAAATTCCACCATAACACTTAACCTACTTTTGGTAACAGATTTTCTTCACCTTTTCTTACTTCACGTTCATCATTTCTCAAATTTATGTCAACCTAATATTTCAAAAATTTATGTTGCAATAATTATTTATATATAACACACACTAGTGGAGTAAAGAACTTCATTTTCTTAAAACAAACATACCATTTTAAAGTTTCTAAATATTTTTTCTTATGGCACCCATAAATTTCACAAATGCCCTTCATTTCATTTTTTATTTTTATTTTTTTTTGTATATTTTAAAAGATTTAACATTCATTCATTCGCTTTATTTATATTAATACACCCCACCATCGTTATTCCTAAAATAATTTTAGATGATTTTTGTTAATTTTAGAAAAAATAAGGTTAGAAAAAACCAAAGAACATAAAGCAATTAAACAACACAATATATAATGGGAAGTATTAAAAACTTAAAATTTTTTTACTTGTAAAAGGATATATCCTATTGCAAATCTCTTCCCACATTAAATATTTTTTTTGTTCTAAATGATTTGAATAGCATAAAAAAAGTTTATGAGATAATAGTGTGACGTCAAAAGTATTTCTAAATAATAGGAAATTAAAATTAATTTTAATAATTTAACATAGGATAAATTTGCCATTTACAAAATTTATTAAAAGTGGGGCTTTTTTAGTCCTTAGTGGGGTGCCAACGGATCCATTCCTTTTTATATCTCAAGCTAAAATGTTTGATTCTTGGGCTCTGTAATAAAAAAACTTAAAATAGACGGTTCTTGGGTGTTCAATATTACCCAAACAGTTGATTCTTGGTTGCTATCGAAGGCCCAAATAATTGCTTTTGGTCCTACATACAAAGTCCAACATTTTTTTAAAGGCAAAGGCTTTAGCTACAATCAGTCATTGTTAAAGGCAAATGGTATACAAGTAGTCTACCCTAATCAAAGACTGGCACACTAAGTCCATCCTAACTGGAGGCTCTGACGCCCTTCACTCTAAGTCCACCATTCTTAATCTTAAGCTCTAGCATATATAATATGAAAGTCCAACATTTCTCAGGTAAATGGCATTCCAACAGTCTACCTAACAGGCTTGGCTACAAGTCCACCATTGTTAAAGGTAATGGTATACCATAAGCGCATCCAACCAAAGGCTGCGCGCAATTCACCAAGTCCACAATTCTCAAGGCTTGATATATTTAGTAGAGTATACTATCTGTACAATCAAATCATACTAACCAAGTACTAACTGAGACATTAAAATTTGAATTTTTTTTTTTTAAAAGTTTTTGAGGGAACTGACGTGACAATAGAGAGAACTGCCATATCAATTAGTACTTGACTTAGTATGGTTTTGGTTATTGCAGATAACATTATTCTATACTTAACACCAATTTCTTAAGGAAAATGACATGCTACAAGACCACCCTAAACCAAAGGCTCTAACATTCGTTATTCTAAAAACATTTCTTAAGGCTCTTACAACTCACAATCGCAATTCCAACCCTACCCAAGGCTCTAGCACATTTTGATACAAGTCTACCCTAACCAAATACTTTGGCACACTTTGATACAAGTCCACTCTAACCATAAGCTCTGACATACCTCCTACAACCTTGATCCAACTCGAGGCTCTGCTATTGCAGGAAAAAGGCTGTCCTTTCTTAACGATTCAACACATTCTACGAGCAATGACATACGACAATGCAACTAAGGTATATAAAGAGAAGTCTGAAGGCCGGTGGACCCTAGCCACTTCAATGGGCAACACTTGTGGTTATCGGGTGAAGATATTAGAGCATGTAATGAGTAAAAATCGTCAAGGCGAATCATCAACCTGCTCAAACCCTTCGCTCCTCTTTCGAAACCTTGCTCAAGTCGGGTGAAAATAGAGCGACAGTGTTAAGATAGCTGCATCTGACTCGAGGATCCTTCTACAGGCCGTGATGGTGTCCAGCCATTGATCTACCTCTTTTTCCTCTCCAATAGAGGGTTCAGGCTCATTTTCCTTATGGATTCTGCTTTTTGACTGGTGCTTCTTGTTCTTCCTCCATCTGACTTAATAATATAATGAAAAACAATATACTCCATCTGACTATCACAACTTTTTACAGTAACATTCATGCATGCACAATACAAAAACATCATAGTAACAAAAAAACCTTTATATAATATTTCATTTTTTGGTCACTACATAATCGTAGAACCCGATTCTACCATAAACAGTTTTTCATGAAATTACATACAAATTAACATTAAACATCCAAGACAACACCTTTCTGTCGCCAAAGAAACAATAATATAAAGAAAACTCAACGACTCCTAAAGAACCAATTGCGAACAACAAAAAACCTAGGCTTGCTTTCATGTCAATACTAACTTACAAAAACAATAAATCACCAATACAACCCATTTATGCCTGTGAATATTATGGAATGACGAAAACCTACTAAGAAAAAACTATTTTAAGACCACAAATTTCCAAGGGTTGAAGATTGTTTTAGGTAAAATAGAGAGGTGAAAACATCAACAATAATCAACTACAACAACAATTATGATGAATAGATGTAGAAAGAAGAAAATCCAAACTTTTGAGTTCTCTTACTTTAGTAGAGATATCATCACACTCACTGAACACAACTTGCTGATACTTGATTTTGACGCCAACTACTTGCACATGTAAAAGCTAAATGACTTAGAAGTCACACGTGATATGAAGAGACGAATCAAATAAAAGGTGAAGAGCAATATTTAAAGTGGCTCGGATGCTCTAAAACGATCCTACGTCCACTGCTATTGATTAATAAGAGAGAGTGATCAGGTCGCGTCATAGTTGAGTTACTATTCACAGAGAAGAGAGGAGAGGTAGGGAACCGAGACGAGAGAGAGAGAGAGAGAGAGAGAGAGAGAGAGAGAGAGAGAGCTATTTTAGCGTAAAATGAGAGGGAAGTCCTCTATTTATAGTGGGGAAGTTCAAGGGAATGATTATGAAGGCTGCAAGTGGGTAGGTGCTGTGCAAATCCTTTTTTTGCGTCTCATTGATCACCTGCCCGAGGGATTTCCTTGATTAAAGCAGGCTTTGACACGTGGGCGATCTCCAGCCGCTTGCTGGCCTGGTACTCACCTGTTGCATTGACAAGAGCCATGCCACTTGCGCTAGGCGCAACGTGGCCGCACCTGGACGGCGCAGAACCCTTCTGAACTCTGACAATCCTTCACATCAGGCCTACTTCTTTTGGCATAACAAAAGTCCCCCAGTTTTTAAGGTTTAAGGATCGAACCTTGAGAACTTCATAATTATGACATGATTTGACATATCCAAATGACGCTTGGTTGAGCCGACCTGGGTACAAGAAGGTCGCAGAACATTTTCTACGAGCGACCTAAGATGTTCTTCTTCTGCGAAGTCGGCGACCTGGATTAGACCCTACTCAGTGCCGTATCGATGCACCTCTTATCTTAACTAAGGTCCGCGACCTGATTACACTTGGCATATTTTTGCTAGAGGCAAAGAATCACATCGCTTTATAACCGACATGCGACAAAGAGTGTTCTTTTCCAACGACCTTTTTAGATGTTATTCGTTGCACTTGACAGCTAATCCATTAATGAAGTATCATTTATTCTGACAAACGTGTCTTGTGCGCAATAAGTGTCAGCCATGCGCACTAAATGCAAGACATGCTGAAACAACATTCCTTATCAGGGCATTAAATGTGGATGAGAGCACATCTAATGTGGAGAAGAGAATCGAGCCGCTCCTTGATTATTTCAATGAAGAGACGCGACGATTGAATTTCTGGAAGCGTGGCGGTTACTTCTTCTCGCCGATTGATGACATGTGGTCGCGATCAACGGCGAGAAACGCATTCCGCCCAAACGTCGCTTGGCTTCGAGAAGACCAATCGCCGTTTCCTCCATTATAAAACCCCAAGCCCACCTTTGGCAATGTCACAACACTCATACTTTCAGAAAAAGAAAAAAGCTCTCGCGAGACCAGATTTTCAATCCTTCAAGTTGGTGCACACTTTCCGTTAACAGTAAGAAGTTCAACCCCACAGCCAAAAAGGTAAGGAAGATCCTTCCATTGCTTTCCTTTTTTGTTTCGTGGTCAACTTAACTAGACGATATGGTGGGTGTTTACGGCTAGACTTCTGTAAGGAATAGGTTTTCAAGGTATGAACCATTGGGGGTGGTCCCCAAGGGTTTTTTAGGATTTTTGGAAGATACATTAGGGTGTTGTTCTTCCACGTCGTCATACAAAATTCTGTACGGAGACTGAGTAATCTGTACATGTCCCTTTTTTTCAGATCATAGAAGAGATGGACCCTATATCGACCAGAACAAATAAGGGAATGAGCTCGCAGGCGTAGGACGCCCCAGTGGGCCATGCGCAAGAGATTCTGTCAGTGGCTACCCGAGAGAAAATATAGAAGGCAGTAGACCAATATGCACAAGGCAGTAGACTAATATGCACTTAGCGTAGACGTCTACCGGTACAGGTCGCATACAGCTCGGAATCCACCAGAGGGAATGGCTATGATCTCTGAAGCTATATTCAAATGCGGAGCACTAATTCCCTTCCATCCCTTTATTAGGTCGATCCTCAATCACTTCGGGGTCGCACCTTTACAGCTGATGCCTAATGCATATATGATATCGTGGCTATGTATATCACGTGTGCCGAGTACGGCTTCAGCTAGTTGATTATGCTGGAGCTCGCTTGCTCGTACTATTTAAAAAAGAGCAAGGACAAAGATTCTTACTACCTCTTGAAGCGATCCACGATCGAGGGAGGCATATTCAATTACCTCAGTAATGTTGGGGCATACGAGACCAAGTTTTTCTTTTTCCATTATGATGGCATCTACCACTTTAGGGAGCTGAGTAGGTCTTCCCTTTTTGTACTTAGTGAATTTTTTCTTTTCTTTTAGGGATTTACGTTCTAATGATCTTTCTTGTCTCTTCGCAGGAAACAAGTCGACCAGGTTGACAGACCTCTCTAACTTCAACCGAATAGTTTCATTCAGTAATTTGCTAGATCACTATCGCGACGTGAAACTGGTCATGACAACCGCCAATTTGAGGAAGTACGACTTCTTCAATTCTGAAGCGACTTTGGAACCCTTACTTCGTAAGTGTTCGCAGTCTTTTCAATTTTTTGCTTTTGCATGTAGCAAAATCTTTTACTAACAGTACTTGCATGCAACAAATATGCTGCCCAGAGTACCAAGGTCGTTGAAAGAGATGGGGTTTGTTTTCCCTCGGGTCAGCGCCACGAAACCAGTCGAGGTGGGCCCTAGTGACACCTTTGTTGAAGGAGTGCAAGTGGGGGCACAGCTACCCACCGAACAATCAACAGAACCTTCTCAGCCTACGGTCGCATGCCCAAAGTAGAAGACCATGGGCCAAAAGTCCAAAAAAAAAAGGGTGTTATAGCCCGAGGAATCAGAGTCCGAGTTGGAGGGCTTAGGGGTGTAGCCTAGGAGGTCGCAACCTTATTAGGCTTTTCGCTCAAGAGGGAGCTCGAGCCGCGCAACCAGAGTTACACTGGTTCGTCCGCGCAGGGGACAAAGGGAGGTTGCGACTTCCGAGAGGAGAGAAGGCAAAGGGCTGGCTCGCAAGATGCCCTCTACTTCAGGAGTTGACACACCAGTGTTGGACTCTATGGGTAAACTTTCGAAGCACCTGCAGTCGGTGGTGTTCACCATTTTTTAGTGCCAACTTGCCAAAGTCTTTGAAGAGCTTGTGGCCTCCAACCCTGCGGACTTGATAATTAGGGCGGTTCAAATGTAAAGCCAGGTAAGATGGTTTGTCCTCGTCAAGGACTTTCCAATAGTTTCCTCTTTTCAAGGAGACAGGCTAATGCTTGCTTATTTCACTATGCAATCTTTGCTCGTCATGCAACTGGCCCAACAAAAGATCCAACTAGAAGCTGTTGGGAGACTCTTTGAGCTAAAAGAAGAGAACATGTAGCTGAGGCATGACTTAGCAACTGCGAAAGAAGAGTTGGGCCTGAACATCGTTTAAACGAACCAGTACATATAGGAGAGGAACTCTACTCTTCACACGGTGGACTTCCAGAAGGCCGAGCTGGAGAAGAGGGGAGAAGAGCTTAAACAACTTCAAATGACAGTGGCCAGGCTCACCAAAGAGGCTGGCGAGAAAGAGCTGGGGCTGCTAGCAAACTCCTAGTAGGCCTTGCGGGCGAAGAAAGAGAGAGCTCGGTTGTGGGAAACTTCCAAGAAGCAGAGGAGGGCACTCGAGGCAGACCTCGAATTATCCTAGGGGTAGGTCGCTTCATTAACCGAAGAGATGAAGTGACAAGAATTGGAAATTGAGAGGAAAGCTGCTGACTGGTCGATTCCGTCCATTTATTCCCTTCAGTCAAAGAACCTGACCATGGACCTCATCGACCTTCTAGATGATTACCAAAGGATCCTTACCTCCATGGCGAGAGTCGATGATGAGAAGGAAGGTCTAGGGCCTCACCTGGAAGAGGATCAACCAGAGGAGTACGTCCCAGAGGACTCAGTAGCTGACTAGGTGGTTGGCAACCAACCTGGAGATACCGAGGTCGTACCTTCAGGGCCTAGGGACGAAGACCAATGATCGCTTCTGCCTTTATTTTTCCCATAACCTTGCTTTTGAATGCCCTTGCATATTCTCTTGTACTTAGAAATTTATGAATAAAATGATCATTTTTTAAATTATTTATGAGCACTTATAATCTTTCGTACTTCACAAACATTACATATGCGAACAGGGGGACGTCCTCTAGCTATTTGCGATATTAAATTATTTATGAGCACTTATAATTTTTCGTACTTCACAAACATTACATATGCAAACATAAAGATAAAAACAATGTGAGGAACAAAATCATACATTTATACAAGATGAATTTGGGTTAAAAGCGATCTTAATTACAAAGCTTTCAACGGAATTTTTACGAGAAAATTAAAAGAGTGAGTTCGAAATTACTGATAATAGGGGCGAAGATGCTCAGCATTCCAATCTTGCAGTACTTCGGAACCTTTGAGCCTTTTGAGATGATAAGTCCCCGATTATATCACCTTAGTGATACGGTATAGGCTCTCCTAGTTCGGTCCTAATACTCCTGCGCTTGGTTCTCTTGTACCGAGAATGACTTCTTTCAAAACTAGGTCATCGACCTGAAAGTCTCTTCTCCTAACTTTAGAGTCGAAGAATCTTTTCGCACGCTACTAGTAGGCTGCTATCCTTAACCGAGCTTTGCTGCGGTGTTCTTCAACTAAGTCCAGACTTGCATGCAAAAGTGCTTCATTGTCTATTTCATTGAACGGGTCCCTCCGAAGTGAACAAGCCCCTACTTCCACTGGGATCATAGTCTCGCAGCCATATGTTAACGAGAAAGGCGCCTCTAAAGTAGAGGTTCTCGGAGTTGTCCTGTATGCCCATAGGACTTTTGGGAGGTCGTTGACCCAATTTCCCTTGGTAGTGCCAAGCTTAGCTTTCAGAGTATGCTTGATGGTCTTGTTGACAGCTTCAACCTGGCCATTGGCTTGCGGTCTTGCGACTAAGGTAAACTTTTTATGGATCCCCACCTTATCGCAAAACTGCTTGAATTCTTCATTGTCAAACTGCTTCCCATTATCAGAGATGAGTGTATAAGGAATTCCGTAGTGGCATACTATATTTTTGAAGACGAAGTCCTTGAGCTTCTTGGTAGTGATCGTGGCCAAGGGTTCAGCTTCGACCCACTTGGTGAAATAATCCACCGCGACCACAGCATACTTGACTCCTCCCTTTCCAACTGGCATGGTTCCAATAAGATCAATTCCCCACATGGAGAATAGCCAAGGGCTGGTCATAGTTATCAACTGGTGGGAAAGAGCTCGCGGTACGTTTGTGAACCACTAGCACTTGTCACACTTTTTTACAAAGTTGAAGGTGTCCTCTTGAAGCAAGGGCCAGTAATACCCTTGACAAACAACTTTGTTAGTGAGGGATCGCGTGACAGTGTGATTACCACAGATCCCTTCATGTATCTCCCTCATAATATTGTCTGCTTCATCATCGGTTACACATCGGAGAAGAAGGGCGCTAAATCCTCACATATACAACTTATCTCCTATGAGTGTGTAACAAGTAGCTCTGGTTCGCAGTGTTCTTGCCTGAACCTTGTCATTGGGCAAGGTCCCGTCTCAGAGATACTAAATAACTGGGGTCATCCAGGAAATTGATTCTGTCGTAACCACAACCTATTTGGGCGAGCTAATATTAGGGATCCCCATGTACCGAACATGAATACTTTTTGGGGCATCTAAGTCCAGCGATGAGGCTATTCTTGCCAGGGCATCTGCGACAAAATTATTATCTCTAGGAATCTGTGCGATCACAAAGTGCTTGAAACACTCCAGTGTGGCCTTAACTTTCTTCAGATAAGTGATCATGTTTTCTTCCTTGGCTTGATATTCTCCCAAAATCTGATTAACAACCAACATGGAGTCGCTGTGAATACTGATCGTGGTTGACCCTATTTTTTTTGCCAACCGCAGACCAGCGAGCAGTGCTTCATACTCGGCCTCATTGTTGGTAGCTTTGAACCCAAACCGAAGAATACTGTGGATGTGAGTCCCCTCCTGACTAAGGAGGAGAAGACCTGCCCCAGCCCTTTTCCTGTTTGAGGATCCATCGACATAGAGACTCTAGGTTGATAGATTCTGAATAATTTCCTGAGTGACTTCACTGGACTATTGCTCGGATTCCTGAATCGATTGGTGTGAAAACTTCGAAATGAAATTGGCAACAGCCTGCCCTTTAATGGTTACTTTCGGTCTGTACTGCAGATCGAACTGACTTAGTTTCATTGCCCACTTGAGTAACTTACTCAAAGCCTTTGGCTTTTGGAGGACTTGCCTGAGCGGGTAGTTGGTCAATACATGGATAGTGTGGGAATGGAAATAAGGTCGCAACTTTCTGGAGGCAACCAGCAGGGCATAAGCTAATCACTCCATTTATGGATACCGCATTTCGGCATCCACCAGACGCCTGATCGCGAAATATACTGGCCATTGGACTCTGTTTTCTTCCTGAATCAGAGCTGCATTAACCACATGCTGAGAGACTATAGATACAGGAGAAGAATTTCTTGAGGGAGCGACTTGGACAAGAGAGGTGGCTTTCTGAGGTGCTCTTTTATGCTCTAGAAAGCTTGTTCGCAATTCGAAGTCCACTCGAACTTCTTGTTGGCCCTGAGTATATTGAAAAATGGCAAGCAGCGATCTGTTGCTCTTAATATGAAGCGACTGAGAGTCGCTATTCGCCCATTAAGACTCTAAACTTGTTTTCGGTTGGTCGGGCTCCTTATATCAAGGAGAGCTTGAATCTTTTCGGGGTTAATTTCTATTCCCCTTTGGTTAACTATTTACCCCAAGAATTTTCCCGAGGATACTTTAAATGAACACTTCAGGGGATTGAGCTTCATTCTGTACCTTCGGAGTATACCGAACATCTCAGATGTGTTATGTGATCTAAAGCAACATGTGATTGGACCAGCAGGTCATCAACATAGACTTCCACTTATTTTCCGATCTACTTGGAAAATATTCGGTTAACCAGCCACTAGTAAGTCACCCCAGCGTTTTTTAGGTCGAATGGCATAACCTTATAGCAATATAGCCCCCGATCTGTAACAAAGGAGGTATGCTCTTCGTCTGGCGCGTACATTAAAATCTGATTGTATCCCGAGTAGGCATCCATAAAACTCAACAGCTCATGCTCGGAGGTAGCATCGACAAGCTAATCGATTCTCGGCAAGGGAAAACTGTTCTTCGGACAAACCTTGTTGAGGTCGGTGAAGTCAACGCAGGTCTGCCATTTGTCGGTAGGCTTCTTCACTAAGACCGGGTTGACAATCCAGCTCGGGTAAAGTGACTCCTGGATAGACCCGTTCAAGAGGAGGTTATCTACCTCGACTTTTAAGGCGGCATACTACTCAGAGTCCATTGCTCTATTCTTTTGGGGAACCGGCCTGACTGTACTATCAATATTCAAGGCATGGCATATAACATTCGAGCTGATCCCGACCATGTCAGCATGAGTCCATGAGAATATGTCAATATTTTCCCTAAGAAAGCTTGTCAGGTCGTTGGCGAGCTGAGAGTTGATATTACTTCCGACCTCAACACTCAGGTCAACTCGCTTTGATAGACCGATACCTTGGATAGGTCCTCGACCGGCCCATTGTGAGGGCATTCCTGGAAGCGAGGATCCATGTCATCCTCACGCCAGACTGTGGCTCGATCCTGCTGATCGCCATTGCCTACTAAAGGATGCAAACTGGTGCTCCCTTTCCCTTGCACGCCATCTACACTGCCCTTACATAGTAGTCGCGAGATGCGTGTTAAGATCCACTTACTTCTTCTATCCCTGTTAGGGTGGGGAACTTCATCTTCAGATGGTATATTGAGGTGACTGCCTTGAAGCTTTGTAGTAGAGGTCGTCTGAAGATGCCATTGAAAGCGGAAGGATAATCTACTACTAAAAACTCAGTCATTTTGGTCAGCTCATTGATTTCTCCCAACGTGACTTGGAGCGAGATCATCCCTTTGGGAATCAAATGATCACCAATGAAACCGTATAAAGGGGTAGAAGCGGGCTTAAGATCTGCCTTGTCCAGTTTCATATTTTCAAAGGCTTGCTGAAATAAGATATTCACGGCGCTTCCATTGTCCACCAGTATCTTGTGGACTTCGTAACGACCTATTTCAGGTGTGATGACAAGAGCATCCTCATGAGGATGATGTAATAGCACCACGTCTTTCTTGGAGAAGGTGATTTCCTCCTCTCTGCGAACCTTGGTGGGTTGCAGCATCATGCTCATAACATTTATGGGGTCATGACTGGCTTCCTGAGCATACCTTTCCTGGGCATCTCAAGAGTTCCTCGCGGGATATGGTCCTCCAAAGATGATCCCCACACTGTAGAGACCTTTGCGACCATGATGCCTCTTCCCTGGTTCCTCTTGATTTTTTCTCCCGAACGGGAGCTGAGTCATTAACATACTCTTTGAAGTGCCTCTGTTTAATGAGGTTCTCAATTGCTTGCTTGAGGGCCCGTCACTCATCAGTATGGTGCCCATTATCCCGATGATAACGATAGTACTTTTTATTGCTTCTGGTTAAGGGGGGATTCTTCATGGGCTTGGGCTCTCTGAGCAAATCGGCCTCCTCTGATTTATCTAGAATAGCTGATACCGAGGCATTTAGAGGAGTGTATTGACTCTTGTCGCGATCGAGATGAGGAACTGGGCCATAAGATTTCTTGGGCTCATACCGCTACTTCTTTTCTTTTTGCAGCCCTCCTATTCTCCCCCCTGTTGGGAGCACTGCCCGACGGACCGGGGTCATGGTGACTAAGAGCTGCCACAGAACTTTGGATCCAGAGGTACTTTTCAGTAAGGTTGTAGAAGCGAGTGAGGGAATCATCATCCTCAGATTGTAGTTCCTTCCATAAGTTTGTCTGCAGGCAAACTCTCGCAACGATGAGAGTTTGAATAGACTCTTCAGGAGTATGAGCCACTTTGTGGAGCTCCCTATGGAACCTGTCTATATAAGATTAGAGGGGTTTATTCCTCCTCCCGCCGTATATTGCTCAGGTAGCTTAGCGGCATTGAGAACTTCCTGTTCGCTTGGAAGTGCCTCAAAAATGTCGAGCTCATTTGAGGTCATGAGCCGACTAATCCTACTGGAAGTGACCTGAACCAGTGCTTGGCATAGGCGGTAAGGGTTACTGCCAAGCAACGACATTTTTCCAAGTCAAAGACTTGGTGGAGTTCCATGAGGTCGTTGAACTCGTATAAATGATCCTACGGATTGGAATTCACATTGAATCTCGCATGTTGGGCATTCTGAATCTCAATGGGAGAGAGGTAGTTAACACAGCCGGAGAAAAGGGAGACGCCTCTATAACCTGCCCTTGCTCATTCTGCTGAGCCTTAAGCGGATCCAAAGCTCGCTGTAGTTCTTCAGTCTGAGGCAGAGGAGTTACCTGCGGATCATTTTTCACAACGTGGGTTCGACTCTCACGGTTGCAGTTAAGGAAAGACCACAAATCAGACTCTTCCTCACCTAGGTTGAAAGCTCCGACCAATCTCGGCACACGCTGGCTAGAGCCGTGTGATTGTATCGTGTGATTCGGGGAGTCTTCCCGACCTCCGCGGTGGTACGAACCGACCCGCAAAGGATGGGAATCCCCTGCATGATGACGACCAAAGTCGTCATTCTGGCGATATTGGGAATCTTCCCGCCTTGCACCTTTATAGGAATGCCCGTGCGTCGTGGCGCGGGATGGCTCATGCTGTAACATATCACCGAGATGCAATGCCACGGGTAATCTACCCGGGGCACGATCGGTGTTCACTAGTCCTTTAGAGCCATTGGGTCCGCTGTGTGCCACTTGCTTTCACTTTCTTTGACGTGCTGTAGTGCATGCGGTATGGGCTTTCACCCTTTTTCGCGCTTTCACGCTACCTGCAGGCGTTTTTGGCGGTGGCACTGCTTCATTGGATTCGTGGCATGACCCAATCCAATCGGTCTAGCATTTGGCAGACCGTTTGAACAATATTATTGAACCTCTCCAGGTAACTCATGACGGCTGGGTCGAGCCGTGAGCTTGAAGGATTATCTCCCGTGATATTCTGCTGAACTGGCGGCATTTCGGGAGAAGTGTCCTCCTGGATCTGGGGGATTTCTTCATTGCCATGATTGGTTCGCTAAGATTCGAAACCGCGAAACATTTGCTTTTGTGGGACTGATTAGTCATAGATTTTTCTGATGAAGAGTAGGTACTAAATTAGAGACTTCATTCTAGCGCCAAACTGTTGATGCTTGATTTTGACACCAACTATTTGCACGTGTAAAATGCTAAAATGACTTAGAAGACACACGTGATATGAGGGGATTGAATCAAATAAAAGGTGAAGAGCAATATTTAAAGTTGTTTGGATACTCTAAAGCGAATCCTACGTCCACTGCTATTGTATTAATAAGAGAGAGTGATCAGGTCACGTTCAGCAAGCTTGGTTACAGTTTAGAGAGATAAAGAAAGAGAGAGAGAGAACTATTTCAACGTAAAATCAGCTAATCTTTTCAAATGAGAGGGAAGTCCTCTATTTATAGTGAGAAAGGTCAAGGTAATGATTATGAAGGTTGCAAGTGGGTAGGTGCCGTACAAATCCTTTCTTTGCGTCCCATTGATGACCTGCCTGAGGGATTTCCTCTATTAAAGCAGGGCTTTGACACGTGGGCGATCTCCAGCTGCTTGCTGGCCTGACACTCATATGCTGCACTGACAAGAGCCATGCCACTTGGGCTAGGCGTGACGTGGTCGCACCTAGACGACGTAAAACCCCTCTGAACTCTGACCATCCTTTACTGACGAGGCTCCATGTCAGCCCTGCTTTTTCCGGCATAACAATACTTAACGTCATATAGAGTACCAGAACACTAGGGAAAGTGAGAAGCCACTTTCAATCTACTAGAATGAAGATTTCCCTCAACAAATTCGCTTTAGTAGAGAAAGTGAAAGATTATTTTTAGGTTGTGGCTTAGACTGAGGTTAGTGATCCATTTTTAAGTTTTGTTCAAGTAAAATATGTAAGATTACATTCATACCCTTCTTACCCTAATAGAAAGTAGACGGCTTTGGGCTATGGGGTAATGCTTGATAGATTTTAAAATCCTTTCAGGGGGAATATGAAAATAAAATTGCAATAGTTGGAATTGGAGTTACGATTTGGAATAAACCAAGGGAGGTTTGTGATTTTTGTTTGTAATCTCACTATAGCGACTTCTTTGAATNTTCTGATTTTAAGTTTTTGTCAATAACTTTTTCTTTCGCATAGTCGTATGCTGCTATTACTTCATAGACATTTAAATCCATTAGCTGAAGACTGAAGTTGATGATTGTTTTGGGAATATTTTATCACTTAATGCCAATGGGAACTTGTTTTGTCACAATTTCAGCGTTCGATTAGCAATAAAGTATGTGGACATACATCAAGTTATAATATTAGTCTGATATAAATAGTAATTGAAGCTTGCAATATAATATTATAACAAGCCACACTTTTGGAACGTACTTTTGAAACCAATCCCCAAGCAATGGCTCACATCACGAGTAACATTAATCTCCGATTCTATAGGAATACTCTGTTAATTTTGTAAAAATTAGTATGTTGCGATAAGTTGCAGTGCAGATGGGATCCAAGAATTGTGATACGTTGGGATACAGTAGATTATTCATTCGCTGGATACTCTCCTCTTTGAGCTTCCCTTTCATTCAATATAGTCAAGTTCATTAATTTGTATAATATCGTATATATGTTAACTTCTACTATATACATTATTTCGGGTGATCGATTATAAAAAGTCAAAAAGATCATACGGGTTCTCTGTATTCAGCATTGTTCTCTCGTATCATTTTCTGTAGTCTCTTGGGCTTCAGTAAAAGTAGCCAATCTAAATAAAAATAAAAAATGCGTGGAAAAGGTCATAATATTTGATTGGCATAGTAGTTGAATGGATTTTATGTAATATTTGGTCTCTGTACAGCGCTGGAAACATATATATGTATGCATGGATTTTCAGAGTGAATGCCGGGGAAGTCGTTTACACAAATATTAACCAATATGGACTTAAAGACTTTCTCAAACAGCAGATAAAATCATTATGATTGAGCCCCATTAGCTAGCTCTACATTATAATTCTCACTTTGCCTCTGTTCCTGCTATTTGCTTTGTCAGCCACCAAAGGGTAGGGTAGCTGAAAAGGATATCGTTAATTCAAAGACAATATGAAGAAGAATGGCACTTGAAAGACTCTGATGCTCCTTACCAGTTACAGCTTAAGGTGTAAAATTGGGTTGCCTCACATTTATGATACAGCACTCTGATATACTCCAAGCGATTTAACTCATGAAAAATTTCTTTTAAGGAGAGGCCAATTTATCTGCGTTGTCCCTTCCAGTTCTAGCATTACTTTTTGAAAAGGAGCACAGCCTTCGTAATTGATTAATTAGTTATAAAGCCAAACAGTTTTCAGTTGTCACTTGACTCATTGACAAAAAAATGAAAACGAAACACGAATTAAGCAACATCATTTTATTCATCTTCTAACCAAATGGTTAGTTGCACAAGCACGACAACATTTTCTTCTTAATTTCTCTTACTGATAGACACAGCCACACTGTACTTTAGGTGGAATTTGCATCTAAAGGTTTATTCTATAAAAAGATAATTCTTATCACTTAACAAGAGACATCAACAATTCCTTCTAATTATATATTATAATGTATGGAAATGTAGCATTGGATAACTGAGTAGGCATCAGGAAAATCGATATATTTCTGGAACATGGCATAACCACTTGCAGACCTAAACTTCCCTGTCCCAGCAATCACAGGAACCTCTCTAACGGCCTCGTTCTGCCTATTAGTACCAAAAATCTGAAGAGTGCTGCCACTGTAGGCCTCGTTAGTGAACACAAAAGACATCATGACAAGTGAACTAGTTCCATCGGAACTTGCAACAACGTGCATGCCTTGTGCGCGTGCAACTGGAGCTGAATTTGGATCAGGGCCTTCTGTTATGGGGTCATCATGCACATAAACGGTTCCAAATTGAGTGGATGACCAAAGCTTGCCTGGAATGCCTGCAACCGGGAAGAATGTGGCATTTTGACCTTCTGAGACATCATGTAAGTAGAATGTCATATCGGTTTCTAAAAGCCCATTGGCAACATTAGCTACACTTATTATAATGCCTGCAACAAGAAGGAACTTTAAGGCTGCTGAGTTTGGTGCCATTGAAGAATAAGGAAAGAGATAATAAGAGTACTGTGTGCTGATTGGTTTATGGTTTATTTATAATTTAGATTTAACTGAGAGCATATACCTTAGCCGCCAACTGCTAATTTTGATTTGTTTAAACTATAGGCGGCATAGATTGTAAAAAATTTGATGGGAAAATCGACTTGCTTAGATATTCTAGTGCTTAGAATTTAATTGCAGATAATTAATGGGAAGAAGTTGTAGAAGCAATGTGTAATCTAACTCTTGACCATTAATAAGAGATGTTGGATGGATTAGAACTGACCTAATCTATACAAAAGATCCTTTTGTTGACATTATTTTATCATACTTGAAGTTCATGTGTTAAAATAGTTTATCCTCAAAATCCTTTTTGAAGTGTTCCTTGTGATACAAATCAATTAATTTTTTTCTCATAAAAAATGTGGAAATCAATATATATATGCAACTTAAGGGTCATCTTTGACAAGGGTAACTTTGTAAAAAACTTTGCCACGTATCGACCTTTTTATGTGCAAATCTAGAATACCCCAGTGCCCGCCAACCACGCGTAACTTGTCTGTGTAGTTAAAGAGCTTTTCTTTCTTTAATTTTTAATTTTTTATATTTGTAAATTAAGGTTAATTTAACTGACAAATGGTTTATCTAACAAGGTCTATTTTAGATTTGGTTATATTATTGTTTGTCGGTGTATATAAAAGGTATTAGTAGTTTTATTTGTTAGACTTTGATGATTAGCTGATAATACAAAAAAATAAAAAATTCCCAATAATTTTTTTTCTGTTTTCTCGTTCTCTAATATATATTTTCCTTTCTTATTATACATAATTCCTATGTGAAGAAGTGTGACAAATCTCTTGCTAAGATTTTTTAGACAAGATTGTGTTTCACACACATAACATATATTTGATTTTAATGTAATTTGAGAAATATTATATCATAATATCTAAAAGAAACTTGTTACTCATTTTCTTTGTTATGGGAGGATTTCATTACATTTTGAAACTCTTACTATGCTTGCTCTGGGTCCAACAGCTTAAAGAAACAAATTGAGTTTTAAATGCATTACTGGCAATCCTAAAAACAGAGAAGAGGGACTATCACTCAATTTGGGGGCAATGCTTATTGATCACAAATTGACAGTGACATCTGATGAAATTTTTTTGCCACACAGATTCTTACCATCAGTGCTCCATATGCGAGGCTGCAAGGAACCCAATCTATTTGTTTGGAAAAAGAGTGATCTACTATTTGAATTTCAAAATTATGGGAAAGAAAACTATAATTAAAAGGACAAACAAGTTTAGTTATATATTGATTGCGGTAAGCAGTCCCTATATTCACTCTCTCAATACATAAGGCATCATGTAGCCACTCAGCTACAACTGATTATAAGCCCCATCCAACAGTACTCTCATACAGACAAAACAAGATAATAACAGTTCACTGTTGCGAATTTGGCTCCTCACATATTCTTTTTGCCATCTGATTGTGACACACTTTGATCAATTGACTCTAACTGGCTACGAAGACTCTGATTTTCTTCTACCAAGCGATCATACTCGAGAAGGAATCCTTCAGATTGCTTTTTTAGCGCCTCTGCTTCAGCTTTAGAGGCATTGCATTCCTTTCCTTTTGTCTCGTGTTCAGATTCCAACTTCTTGATCTTTGTCTTCAATTTAGTAATTTCATTCTCCAAGCCTTTAAGCTCATCTGCATTTGCATTTTTCCCTTCTTCATAACTCCTGTTTTGCTTTTTTGCAGCTTCCATGGTTTTCCTGAGTAATCCAAGTTCTCTAATGTAATGGTGTAATCTATCTATCATCAGTGCGAGGAATAGCAAGAATCCTGCAAGCAACAATTTGTATCACAATCAAACACAAGAAGTAACAAAGGTGATGACCAGAAGCACAATTATAAGAGCACAGCACTAATTTTTGAAAGCAGAAGTTTCGAATGATAGAACTAGCTTTACATATGACAACAGTCAATAATCAACTAAATTGCAATAAAGCAATTTAGACACTAGTACCAAGGCGCAAGGCAATATTATTTCAAGCATTCACTGATTACTTATAATCCTCAAAACAACAATAATATGAAGACAAGAGACTAAATTTAACACACGAAAAAAGAAAACGAATATGAATAAATAACTCTCCCATACACTGAGAGCTTCAAAAGAATGAAGTAAAAAATTATAATAGATGAAACACTAAACTACAGGGAGGGTAAAAATTGATACTAAAACCAACATGTTCTTAACATTGAATTATTGACAAGCCATAACATGTCGCAAATTCAAGTATGATACAGTTTGAAATCTTTAATGGGCACAAAATCGAGGTTCAGCTCCTCGAGAATCAGGGCCACCTACAGGATACTAGATTTTCATAAATATGGATTCTGCAGAATCCCGTTTCGAATTAGCGGGTTCCAGGGATTTAAACAGTTTATGTATACAGTATCGAGTTGCAACATAAGGAGGGCAAATAGAATGACAGTCACCGTTCTTTAATTTAATTGATTTTTCAGCTAGAGCAAGCACATAAAAAAGTCCTCCAATTTTAAGATCAAGCAAAAGCTGAATTTAACAGTTCTCCCACATTAAAGAATAAATCAAATTATTGGACAGGAAAATAGAAGAATTACCCATAAGAGAAGCTTCGAGCATGTGTTTGGACATGAGGACCTGGTCAGTTGGATTGACGGCACCAGCCTCAAGCGTGCGTTGCTGGATCTTGACCATGCTATAAACGCTGGATATGAGCACAACGAATATAGTAGCACCCACCGTCTTCACCGTTACGGGGCCCCGCCCTCGCTTGACCCGATCCAGGCCCATTATCACCAGCTTTCTCAAAGGCGTCTTGAACAGCAGAGTCATGATCAACGCCATTTCCGAAAAGATTACCGTGTACAAGAGCTGTATCATGTTTGTTTCTTTGTTCGTTCAGTAGAAAAGTTCTTGGCAAGTGAGAATCGTCGGTGGGTTCGATTTTAGAATGGTTATGGTTCTGCACTGTGTGTGATTTATGATTACAGAGTGGCCGCTTGGGTTGTTGCAGCCTTGCAGGGATATCCGTGTGGAAAACAAATCAAACGTCGCCGCATCAATAAACGAAAATATGCTGAGTCATGGGTCTGTCTCTGTGGTACATGATGTGAATATGATATAGGGCATGTGACCGCGTGACCACGCTTTCACCACGCTGTCACTACATATAAGAAACATAAAATGATAAAATAGTTACGAAGTAGGATAATCTTTGGGGTTTGGCGAAACACCCATTGGTACCCAAAAGGTTTCAAAATGATAAACAGGTACCTTTTGTTAGTAAAAAGACTAGAATACCCTTTGAGAAATATTAGTCTATTTTTTTAATTACTTTTAGACCCCTTAAGTTTATTAATTCCATCAAATACTCTCAGAAAAAAGTTTAAAAATTAACAAAAACACCTTCATCCACCCATACTTGTAAGATTTTGACGGCCATCATCGGTGGTAGCCGGAATCTGTCACAATAGTCTACGCCATCACCGTAAATGGTTGGTAATTCACAAATCTGGCATTTTCCAGCCAGATCTGGCCGGAAACGACGGCCAAAGAAATGGTCGTCGTTGTCTATCAACGATGGCCAGATCTGTGAATTACCAGCCATATACGGTAGTGGTGTAGACCGTTGTGACAGATTCTGGCTACCACCGACGGTGGCCGCCGAAATCTAGCAAGTATTGGTGGGTGAGGGTATTTTTGTTAATTTTTAAACTTTTTTCTAGGGGTATTTGATGGAATTAATAAACTTAAAGGGTCTAAAAGTAATTAAAAATAGACTAATATTTCTCAAAGGGCATTCTAATCTTTTCACTAACGGAAAGTACTTATTTGTCGTTTTGAAACTTTTTGGATACCAATGTCGTTTCGCCAAACCTTAGATAGGTGTAAGTCGTTTCCCCATAATCCTTCACCAAATTTGTGCTGACGTATAATAACTACTAACCACCAGCACCAGCACTAGCACCGGCATCACATAAATATCATCTTTAATTAAAAAAGGGAGAATAATTGTTCCCACCCAAGGTTTGGAGAAATGACACTTTCCCACCCGTCAAGTTTTAAAACGACACTTTCCCACCCAACGTTATTACTGTTAGGAAGTTCCGTTATGAAGAAGGGTAGAATTGCCAATTCACAGGAAGCCGCAAAAATAAAAAATAAAAAATTGAAATCTCAGTGTCCCTGAATGGTTGCCACGTGTCCCACTAGAGTTGACTCTGAATAAAAAAAAGCGAGAATGAAAGGTTGGCTACCTATTCTTCCTATGCTCTGTAAATCTCCCCACTCTTTGTAACTGAAGCGATTGATAATGGGAGTGGTTTGAATACATGAAAATTCCGTCGACTGGCGACTTAGGGTTGGTGTGTAATTTGAGCTATTCTTAATGAAGCGGCTGGCGACTTAGGGTTGGCGACTGACGACGACGATTGAGAAAAAGGTTTGAAAGCAGTGATCGACAAGCTGCAATTGGCTACGATGACGAGTGAGAAAAAAATACATACGACGACGACTGAGCCGAAAGCCGTGGGTAATCTTTCTTTTTTTAGGTTAAAAAAATTGTTCTGTTTTTTGTTTTGTTTTGTGCTATTTTCGTTTGGTACTACAACAACAACAACTATTTCTTCACGGGCATAGTTAATCTAGATTACTTGTGGTGTTCACTTTAGTTGGTACCCAGTTCATGGAATTTTGAACTGTTAATAGTAAGTTAGCGAGTTTGTGGTTTGTGAGGTTATGTGTTGCTCTGTTTGATTGTGTTGTTTTTTATCTGGAGAAGAGAATGTGAGGTTGTTTGTACTTGTCATCTGGATTTCTTGGGCTGTGTTTCGGAATGCTTTTGTGGAAATTGTTATTCAGTACAAGGGGTTTTTGTAAAAGTACCAACAGATTTGTGCTCATAAGAAGGCACAAGTATCGTTATTGTAATTCTTAGAATGTAGTAACACGGCTTGCATGTTTCTTACTGATTTGCTCCTAGTTTTTTTCTTTTCTAAAAAATGAATATTTTTCTTACACAGTGGTTTTGATCCTCGATTATCTGCTACTATAGGTTAATTCCATTGGTGCAAAGGTCTTAGAATTAAATGTCACGAAAGTGCATGACAAAGAAATTGGGATCACTCAATGCCGTCTTTCGAATGGAATTTCTATTAGTTATAAGGTATAACTTTTTTTTGTATTTAATTCTCTTTGTTTTTTTTTTTTTTTTTTTTAATTAGATTTGGGTACTTTATATGTTTTTATGTATATTTGTATGTAATTTAAGATGTTTCAGAACATGGAAACGTTTGGTAAAGTAGATATTTTGTTGAGAATCAGTTTGCAGTCTTTTTCATTTTTGGGGTTAATTTTTTTTTTTTTTCTCCTTTGGAGTCTTGTTATCTTTCCCTACCTCTTCTCATAATATAAATTTCAATTCTTATTATTATGAAGCCTCTATCTTTCAGTTGCTATTATTCATTGCATTGAAATGAGAAAAACAACATGATCTCTAGCTCATTTTTCTCATGTACGCACATTGATATGGGTATGTGTTTGCATAATTGATTATACTTCACACTTTATACCCTTGTTGCTATTCAGATTTCAAAAAATAAAGCTCAAGGAGGTGTTATGTGGTTATTGTTGGCGGTGGGTGAGCAGCTAAAAGTTCCGAGTCGAGAGGAGTTGTTGTTATGTGTGTTTGAACTATCAGGGAGGGTGGCCGTGTGGGCAACTTGCAAGGAAACAGGTAAATTAAGTTATATTCTATGTAGTTTTATATTTTTTTGTAATTTCAAGGTTACACTCCTATGAATAGTATGCACACACATATACATTGTTCTGTATTGGTTACCTTTTACGTATGCAAGATATGTCTTCATGTGTCGTTAAGGTCTGGAAATTTATTTCTTGAGTTATCTACAAATGTGTACTAATGGAACCAAGGTTTTGCTTGTACATTAGAGGAAAAATATAAAAGCACATTAGAGGAAAAATATAAAAGCATGTGCGTGAAAATCAGATGCAAATATGTATAATGTAGTGAATTAAAAAGTGCATTTCTATGAATAAAATCATTCCCCTCTTACCCATCTTGTTCCATTCTATTACCTTATCATAATTAACATTTAAGTTAGGAAGGGCTTGTGACCTCAAAGCATTGAGAGTTACTACAGTGAGTTTTCCCATGTTGGGTGATGCCAAAGTTAGTTACATGTAATACTTTGGAATACTAGTTATAGAAATGCTAGATGTACAAAGACTCCTACAAAGAGTCTTTATACAAAGTGATGTGGTAACTATCACCACTAGTTTGTGAAAAAAAAGAGAAGATTGATGTGAAACTAGTGGTGTGACAGCTATCACATCACTTTGTACAAAGACTCTTTGTAAGAGTTTTTGTACATCTAGCATTTCCCATACTAGTTATTACTACTTAAAAATGAATCTTTCAGTCCTTTTTGCTGTGATTGTTTAGTGAACTACTATGCACACTTGAAACCTTTGTTTGGAATATTATGTCTTCATATCTTTTCCTTTCTGAAGCACCTATAAATACTCCCAGCCTTAATATTTGATTTTGGATTGTGGATACGCTATGACAAGACAAATTGGAGATGGTTTCTTGGTGGAAGAGCAAAAAGATAGTGAAGAAAGTTTTGAAGATCCAGAAAGCAAAGGAAAAGCAAGCTTCAAGGGGCTAGAAAGTGGGTGGGTGAAAGCAAAACTTTCTGGATTTTGGGAAATTAATGAGAAACTGGAAAACCTGATTTTTCTTGTATTGAATTCCTTATTTTTATTGGGTTTGAATTTACAAAATCTTTTGTATGCACTGTAATTTTACAATCTGGATTCTTATTTAAGCAAATTAGAATGCCAATACTTGGTTTATTTTGGTTTAAATTGACAAAATTAAAATATGCAACAACTATAAGGACAAACTGGTAATTTTAAAGGTTTTTAATTCATAAAGAACCAACGGTAACGTCATTCATTTCTAACATTATTTTTAATAAAAATCTGGAAGGAAAAATTGGTAATTTACATTATATATGAGGGCATAAATAATGGCATGTCATTAATTTCAGATTTAAAGAGTGGAGATATTGGTAATTAAATATATTGATATAACATATTTCATATAAAAAATTATTAAGTAAAATATTTAAGGGTGTATTTGTTTTTTTAGTAAATAATAACGATATTTCGAATGGAACATAACATAGGGTGGAAAATGTTATTTTGAAACTTGATGAGTGAGAAAGTGTCGCTTCGCTGGGTGGGACAAGTCGTTCTCCCATTAAAAAATTTATACAACCATTTCAATCACTCATAATTTTTAAATCACATTCATGGCACATCCTCTGTTTAATATTGTCCGTTCAGATCATGCTATTGGGACACGAGCTTTAAAATTTAAATCAAGTATGTTGGGATGGTAGGCCGAGCTCAAATTTAAGGCTTGATTGGATCCGTTAGATTGTGAGGGAAGCTATTCGCTTCGCCCAAGATAATGGAAATTCTCTGAAATTCTTTGAAAACTATTGTAAACTACTCCATTGTATACAAATTCCAGTAGTTGTGTCATATTATTCATCATGATCCGGGCCGGTCCAGGATGGGTGCAAAATTTTGGGTCCAGTAGATTCTGATGTTCTATTCTTGTATCCTGTCTTATTTGTAATAAATAAATGTACATCAAACTTTTTCAATTGATATGATGATCATTTTTTTAGTAATGGGCTGTTATATATCATTAATTATTCATTACTTTTATTCAACCGAAATAATTTATTCAAATGATAATTAATCAATTTTTGAACTTTTTACATGTATTTTTAGTTTAGTTATATACAGTATATGAATAATATATACTCATCAATATGCCTTATAATTAAGGCAGAATAACAACAATTTGGTACTAAAAGGTTTGGAAATGACAAACAATCACTTTCTGTCCAGAACTGTTAGTAAATTTCATCTACCATAACATAAAAACATAAAAGACTAAAACGCTCTTATTATTTTCTTCTTTCTCCTTCCTTTTTCTTCTCCACCGCTTTATCTCCTTCTCCAAGATTTTGGATGATGTTCATGATGACAAATAATGTGAGAAGAAATCAAATAAGGGTAATAAAACAAAAGATTTTAGAGGCTGAAGAAAATGTGAAGAAACTGAAAAAGGCGTATGAAATGACAAAAACTGAGAGGAGACAGAAAGAGGGTTGTGAATGCATAGCATCTGGACAAATGCAAGCAGGGATTGATCGGAAAGCAGAAGATGAGAGGATCAAAGCAACTCAAGAGGCTCTTGAGCACTGTAAGATCAATCTTGAGGCAGTTATTAATGTATTTAAGCAAGAAAAAATTAGGATTCTAAGTGATACCCTGGGACCATCTTGTCATGAAAAAAACGATGTATCCTTGGAGATACCCACACATGGAGAGAATGGGGAGGTCATGGAAGTAACTCAAGCTTCTTCTAAGTGCAAAGAGATGGAAACAAATTAAATTCAACTGAAGTGGCGAATGAACTGGATTAAAGAGGTTTCTGAAGTTGAAATAGCTGGTTCGGCTCAAGCGGTCCTTGAGCACAAAGAGACTAAGAAGTAAGTCAACCATACAACTAAGGCTATTGCTTCCAATTACAATAGGGTAAACTTAGGAAACATTGATATAGGTGTACCGCAAAAGCAAAATGATCCACATGGAGAGGCATTCAAGACTGTCTGTAATGGTGGAAAGCATGTTGAAGAATTGGCTTGTGAATCTTAAAAAAAAACTTTGAAGATGTTGAGGAACTTGACGCTGCAATTGAACAAGAAGAAGACAAGGGTACTTTGAATTTTCCTGTGAGAGTTGGTTGACAGTGGGAAGAATATGGAGGGAACTAGGCTACCTAGTATCTTTCAAGCAAAAGAGGAAATGACAAAGATATACAATGATATCAAGACAAGCCAGAACACAGAAAGAAATGAAGAGACCTATTCTAAAACCACAGAAGTCGAAGGTTCTATGCAGAAAGAAGGGGAAATAGAGAAGGAAAATGTGAGAAAGGTAGATAAAAAAAAAAAAAAGAGAAGGAAAGGGAAAAGGAGAAGGAGAGAATAGTTGTTGAAAGAGCAATCCGTAAAGCTCATGAACGGGTCTTTACTAAAGCTCAAGAAAGGGCAAAAAGAGCTGCTGTTGAGAAAGCAATTGCAGAAGCATGTTGAAGGGCAATGGTTGAAGCTCGAGGAAGGTTAGAGAAGGAGATTTGTATAAAGCGATGGAGAAGAAAAGGGAAGAGGCAAATAGAAAGAGAAAGAAGAAAATAATAAGGGCGTTTTAATATTTTCTATCAATGTAGACGAAATTCACTAACAGATCTGGACAAAAAGTAGCTCTTTGTCATTTCCAAACTTTTTGGGTACCAAATTATTTTTACAATAAACTTTGCTTGGGTGTAAGTCGTTCTGCCCAATGTTTCGAACATCAGACCAAACTGTAACCCATTCAAGGGTTCGGTTTTTGGTTTGACCGATTGGATCAGTCGGTTGGACCATATCTTATAAAACTTTTTCAGTCTCTAGATGCTTCAAATTGATCCAAAACACCCCCTATAATTTTGAAATCTATCCAAAACACTCTTATCGCTTGAAGAGACTGGTGAGTGGTGGCGGCAGCGATGATTGATGACCAATCGAAGTTTGGAATCATGAGGCTTTTGATGTATAGGTGCCGACGAATCTTATGGTGGTGTTAGGGAGTTCTACCAGCATCGAAATTTGTCGGAATCAAGAAGGAAGTCTGGCGGTCGCATGAACTATAGGTGGACTGCGAGCGACGAAAGGCTGGATGACGGCCATTGAAAATGGATGGGTTTTGTCGTGAAGATACTGTTAAGTCTAATGGTGGTATTTTTTCCCTTGAACAATGCCAGAATTCGACGAGATTGAGTTACGATTGGACCACGATTCAATATTATTCCGACAGTCCAACCGAGGCTCAATCCAGTTTTATTAAAAATACCAGTTTTTAGAGGACACCAAACCATAGATGCCATCGGCTCTTGGTCGAACTGATCCAACTGAACGATCTGATCCGGTTTTCAGAACACTGGTTTTGCGTATAAGTAATTACTAATTAGGCTCTTGATTTTGAGTATAGTAAGTTGTTAATTGTTTCGCTACTCAATCTGCCCTTTACGGTCAACTTTCCAGAACGCCACGGTGGACCTCGATTGGTACCTGACGTGTCTTTATGTAATTCGACCAAAAAAGAAAAATCTAAAAAACCAAAAAAAGCGCACGTTCGACGATCAGACGAGAAAGTTTTTTCTTCTCGAATCGTCTGTGTATAATTTCCATTCAATCTGTAAATCTTAGCTCAAATCGGTTCCAGTTCTAGATTGCTTTGAAGAAATGATTTGGGGAATTGTTCGCCGGAAAATCACTGCGGTATCATTTTTTTTTCTTTTTATTTTTTCGGTAATAAATAGCTGCTTAATTTATATTAATAATTTCTATTATGTAATTATGTTGAAATTAACAGACTCGGGTGATTGGACAGTCATTCTCAACGATTAGGCCAAGATGTTTTATGACTGCGCGGAAAGAGGTGGTGAAAATTTAATGTTTTTTTTTTTTCTATTTGTTGTTGATTTAATTTAGACTTGAATCTTGGATCTTAGTTGTTTACATATAATTAATTATGTACAGGCTATTATTTCTTGCAAAGGTTTTGAGCGTATTCAGAGTGCTAGCTACCACATTTTTTCAGGTTTTCTAATTTAAAGTAATTAAATGAAAATAATATAGACATATAGGTTTGTATTTGTTTTTTGATTATTGATATGCTCATTTTCTTTTTATTTGTAGGCAGTTATGTTCCTTCTAAGCCAAGAAGGTAAACCAGCACTGATATTGAGCCTCTCTATATATTTTATAATTATTAATAGCTCATAGTTTCATTCAAAATCTAACCTACTAATGATTTGAAGAAAATGATAGGAAAACAAAAGACTTAATCGCATGTATCTCGGCTTCCATTTTCAGTCTACTATTTTGAAAAAAGTTATACTTCCATTTTGCTAGCAGGGAAGTTACTGAACTGATTCAGACTGAATCTTTTATCGGATTGAGGAGTAGATCATTCTCTTCGGATAATGGTATGTGGAATTAATTAAAAGCTTGTTTGGGTGACATCAGATATTTATAGTTTCAAATGCCGCAATTCTGATGGCAATATTTTCATGGATTGTAGGAGACCTGGTTGATGCTGTTGTTCCTTTCATGGGTGAATCCATTTCTGACGGAACTTTGGCTAAGTTTTTAAAGAGTAAGTTATCCACTTAGTTATCTTTGTAGATGATTTAAATTGTTAAGAGCTTGTCAAGGCCAAAAAAAAAAAATGACAAATAAAGGTTTTGTCTGATTAAATGTGAGAAGAATTGCTCACACACATGCATATGTCATGCTTTTTGAAACTCATGTTATGACATATTATGAGCAGAACCTGGTGACAGAGTTGAAGTTGATGAGCCAATTGCTCAGATTGAAACTGATAAGGTATTTCTTTGATAACATCTACTTATAGACCTTGAAAATGTGAATTACTGCAAAAGCTGGTTGGTAGGAGAAAGTGTTCAACAAGATTGATCTGTTTATTTTACTGCCAGGTGACGATTGATGTTGTGAGTCCTGAAGCTGGCACTATTCAGAAGGTAATATTTAAGCGAAGGATGATGTTCAATTGTTGAACACCATGACCGGTTTTACTTCTTACTTTTTTGAAAATGAATTGAGTTCTGTTATGGTGAATGTCTTTTCTAAGTATCTTTACTCTGATTGGTACTAGCTTGTAGCCAAGGAAGGTGAAACTGTGGAGGCTGGTACAAAGATTGCTGTCATTTCAAAATCAGGTGAAGGTGCAACACAAGCTTCTCCAGTAGAGAAGACTGAATCCCAGCCCTCAGCAGCTGAAGAAAAGGAGACTGTAGAAAAGAAAATTCCTAAAGCAGAAGCTGCCCCTGCTATAAATGATAGAGCCCCCTCTCCACCACAATCCACAGCCAAAAAACCTTCTTCACCACCTTCAAAACCTATGGCTTCGGAACCCCAGCTTCCTCCCAAGGATAGGGAGAGACGGGTAAGTTTTAGATTTATGTTATGTATGATAGGAATAGCGTACTGATTTCTTTATACATGCTTTCTTCATGGTATTTGAATTTGAAATATATTGCATTAATTTCTTATTCCTAGGTTCCTATGACAAGACTCAGAAAAAGGGTTGCTACTCGCTTGAAAGATTCTCAAAATACATTTGCAATGCTTACCACATTTAATGAAGTTGATATGTAAGTTCAGATTCATTCATGCTGTTTGTTTTAGATGTGGCTTACTTCCACTTGTTTAAATAAAGTTTTCTTGATTTTTAAACTGCCTTTGTGTTCTAAATTTCAGGCTTATTAATGCTTCTAATAGTCATGAATAATCTATAATCAACATATTGCATATTGATTAAATAAATGTTTTGTTATGACAAAATTGATGTAATTTTTCCCTTAATATGCATTTTATATCTCTGGCTTTGCCTTGCGTACAATTGTAATTCTTGGCACTCAATATTAATGTCATTCCCATCTCAATTAAATGAGAAGTGTTCTACAGTAATGAACAAGATAATTTTTCTTCCATATAGATACTCCTGTCATTGTTTCTTCCCAGTTTGAGACAGCGTTATACAGCTCTTCACCCTTGCTTCCTTTGTTAAAATTCTCTATCATGCAGGACTAACCTGATGAAGCTCCGCTCAGATTATAAGGATGCCTTTGTTGAAAAGCATGGAGTGAAACTGGGATTCATGTCAGGTTTTGTCAAAGTATGTGCCATTTGTTGTGCAAATTGTTATTCTTTTGATTTTGGACTCTGTAATACATTTACATATGCTATGAATTTACTGTTTATATTTACTTTCTTTTTTGTTGGGTGTGGGGTGGTAATTGTTTTGTTTAGGCTGCAGTTAGTGCACTTCAGCATCAGCCCATTGTTAATGCAGTCATTGACGGTGATGATATCATATATAGAGATTACATTGATATCAGCATTGCTGTTGGCACGCTAAAGGTATGTCTGTATTTCATTTAATTGTTCACACTCTCAGATTGTGGATTTGAAATTTGAAACTTCAAATTTTGAAATCTTGAAATTTGTGACTTATTTATAATTAGTTGGAAGAATTGCTGAAAAGAAATGAAATAGCCTTGAGTACTAAATAAACTACTTAAATTTGATATGTTAGGCTTTTATTATATTTACACTAGTTGCATGGCTGGTGATTAGTAGTTGTCCTTAAGGGGTAGGAGAGGACAGTACAATGCTTAATTTTTTTGGGAAAGAAGTATTTTATGATCTTTTTGAGACATAGTACTGAAACAGGTTCCAATCACTGGAGATTTCAACTTAATAAAACCAAGGGTCTTGGATCATTGTATAACACCTGATTGCATCTTTTTTATTTATAGTGAGATAAAACTGATATTGTAGGCTGTTCTGTGTGAGAAATTTCAATGTCATCATTGTCAAAGTGTCCACATAGTAAATGATCAAACAATGTATCATATGGTTTGCTCGAACGTCATTTAAAAAAAAAAAAAAAAAAAAAGAGGTTTACATGACGTTTTCTTAGACAGTGTTTTGAATCCTTGGTTAATTTATCAGAAATTAATAAATGAAGAGACTCAAACTACATGCTCATTATTAATAAAAGCTTATCCCACTGCTGGTGACATGATGTTCACCAATGTTATTTCCATTTTTACATCATATAGCAAAGACGAATTGCAGTATTCTATCCCATCAATTTTTGTATACAGTTTAACTAACCCAAAAAATGCATGTTACTTAACAAAGGGTCTTGTTGTTCCGGTTATCCGGAATGCTGGTGCAATGAACTTTGCTGAGATTGAGAAGGGGATCAATACTCTAGCTAAGAAGGCAAGTGATGGATCTATTTCAATTGATGAGATGGCTGGAGGCACATTCACAATTTCCAATGGCGGTGTCTATGGAAGCCTTTTGAGCACACCAATCATCAATCCTCCACAGGTGTGCCTCTATAATTAATGCCTGATTATTTTTTTAATTTCTCCGTTCTATGTAAAAGGTTATATCCAAAAAATTGGTTACACCTTTGCTTTGAGAACAGTTCTTTTGATTTATAATTCATATAATTAGAGAATTTCACAATTAATTTTCATTTTTGGCAGTCTGCAATATTGGGCATGCACTCTATCGTAAGTCGCCCTATGGTTGTTGGAGGTGATATTGTGCCGAGGCCAATGATGTATATTGCATTAACATATGATCATAGGCTTATTGATGGAAGAGAGGCTGTGTTTTTCTTACGAAGAATCAAAGATGTAGTGGAGGATCCCCGCAGGCTTCTGCTTGACGTATGAATAACTGATTCACATCTTACTGGCACATGAGATTTGGTATAATTTGTTTTCTAAAGTTAAACTTTTACTTGAATAAATCTCCGAGATTTAAAATTTTGCAGAGATACCGATATTTGTTGCCAGAGCAGCTCTTGTTTTGGGTAAAAATGCTTTGGTTGTGCATTGTTTCGGTTTTCAGATTCCGGATGGGCATATATTGAAATGACGGGACGTTCATGTTTTCCCGTATGAATTTTAATCCACATCCACTTTTACCTTGTGTGATATTAGCTTCAAATATTAACTTAGGATAGGACTTAGTTTCATTAATCGAGCGATCCTTGGCAAGCTTCACAGATTAACGTTGAGGGAAGTTAAGAAAATTCCAACTAAAATGCATTTTATTAATTTGAGAATCCTGTACCTTGTGACCGATTTGATTTTGACATGCACAAAGGCAGACTCCGATCGGATGTACAATTCTATTGTTGCGTGTCCCTAATCCATTTTATTCACAGGTGACGACCGAATTCTATTTCTCAGCACAAGTTAAAAATTGAAACTACTGTTTCATTACTACTAAAGTGCTCCACCTCACCCATAATTCGACTCGTTTCTAGATTCTTAAAGCCTAATGTAGATTATGTAGTCATCGATTACATTGACGTTAATGTTTTCATGTTTTCAATTTCAGGAGAAGCTTTATTTACACTAGTTGACTTTCGTTTACAAGGCTAATACATTATGCTTACAATCTGAAACAAAATTTATCCAGTCTTATGGGGGCAGATAACCTATAAAACTGTGAGCTTATGTCACAAATAAAAATCTCATGTCAGCCTCTGTCAATTTCCCCAAAGCATCTGCACTGCCACCTACAGTCCTGTGAAAGGGACAAAAAATTGTTAGAACTAAATTGCACTATGGCTCAGACCTATTATATTCAAAATACACAAAAACAATGGCAGATAAAACAGGCTTACCCTTCAAACACTAGTTCCTTCTTCTCTTGCAGTTTCAAAACTCTTTCCTCAATTGTGTTTTCAATCACAAATCTCACAATCCTACAAATGAAGACAATGTTACCCTCTGTACAGAATGAAGAAGAAGAAATGTAGCTTATGTTTTCAGAGATCTTGTGACATTAAAACACTGAGCAAAAAGCCCCACCTGATTGGCTTATACTGTCCTATCCGATGGATTCTATCTTGAGCCTGTCGCTCCACAGCTGGGTTCCACCATGGATCCATCAGAAAAACCTAGACAGGAACAAAACATGAAGCCAATATTCAGAATAAGACATCAAAGCCTTAATGTTTAAGGACTCACAATCATAGTCCCAGAAGAAAATGAAGAAGCTCACAGCAAAGAGCCATCAAAACTGAAGTAGTTAGGCAAAAAATAGAGCTGCCTGAAGGCAGGAGTAGTTTTCCTCAAGCCTTGATCATGTAATCCCCACACATGTAATCAAAGTAAGAGGGAGTTAAGAAGGGCATAATAAGTTGAAGAAATGAAAGAAAAATCATTTCAGAAATTCTCTTCCAGTTCATTTCAAATGTGATAACCATGCTCATTATAAAAAAATTAAAAAAAAAAAAAAAAGTTCTAACAGACAGCTTTCCTCAACACAAATATAAAATGACAGCAATTAAATCATTGCTGGTAAAGTTAAAAGTCCTACGTTCAGTTCCACCAGAAAGTTTCTTGCATGAAATTTGAGTTGATAAAAAGAACAAGAATAAACTAACCCATCATTTACTACAAGAAAAAAAAGGCAGAGTACAGGAAAAGATGTCTCAGAACTAAACATAGTTTAGACACTATAATACTCAGAACCAGTGTTTTGATACTGGTTCTGATACCGGGCCCAGCCCGGCTAGTTGAACCGGTTCAACAGGGACCCGGGGCCTTCGCCGGGCGGGTTATCACTTTTAACTATTCACCCTAAACCCTAAAATTATGGACGACGATCGGTGAGCATACGACGGCAATTATGTTGGGGCTTTTGGAGGAGTGCTGGTGAGTCAGAAGGTGGTAAAAAAGAGTGATTTCTGATAAGTGAATCGACCGGAAAAGGCAAAAATCAATCAGCCAAAACAGCAGCCTACTACCGACGATTGGCAAAGCGAATGAGACAAGGGTGAGATGGGTTTGATCTGGAGACTGAGGCGAGTGTTTTCGTGGTGATGGAGTATTGTCGTCATCAGAAACAGGCCCTATTTGGCCTGGGCTGTCGATGCCGGCTGTGGTGTTTGGGGTGTTTTTGCAAGATTTCAAACCTATAGGGACTTCTATGTAATTTTCAAGAGTATTTTTGTTGAATTTCAAACCTTTAGACACCGGTTTGACCAGTCAGTCAAACTGATTCAACCGGTCAATCCAAGACCCGATCACTTTGCCAGATTTCACCCCGGGTTGGTTATTAAAACATTGCTTAGAACAGACGAGTAATTTAAGAAAACCAACTGATTTATCAATAAATGACTTCAACAAAATAAATGAAGGGAATCTACTCGTCATTGAATGGTTACACTGGATTTATCAAAAATCTGAAGGGTTTCTTGTAAACCAAAAACAAAAAAAAAAAAAAAGGGTATCGACTGAGCTTATAAAAATGAAACACAGGTTTTAGCGATAAAGACCTCTGTAAATTTAGCCAATAATAAAACAAAACCGATTTGTATGAATAGGAAATGAGATTCCACTAACACAGCCAATTTTACAAGACTTAAAATGCCTGGTTGCGGCAGTATGAATTTAACCAACAATTCAGAGAATGAGTTGAGACTGCTCACATGTGATGCAACTGTAAGATTGAGTGCAACACCTCCAGCTTTCAAGCTCATGAGAAAAATCCTGCAATCAGGATCTTCTGTAAATTTCTTGATTGCAGCATCCCTTGCATCTATAGACATACTTCCCACTAATTGAACACAACCTATGCCAGACTGCAGAAAGTTTACTATTAGCACTGAAATCCTTTTAAAATGCAAATAGGAAACTCCAATTCGGCAGTTACTCTACCTTATAGAGAGCGTAATTTATGAGATCTAAGAATGATGTGAACTGGCTGAAAACAATTCCTTTTGCAGAACCATCTCTTTCAACCATGAATCTAATCTCTTCCCTCTACAGCAAAGGAAATCCACTTGGCAATGGGTAAAATAACAGAAAATAGTAACAAATATGGACATATCCAAAAATATGAAAACAAATCAGCAAGACAATCATAAGATCACTGTTTTATCTTAATTACATTGTTCTTTTGTTTTAATCTTCTTAAAGTGAGCTGAAGTTAGATCTTTGAGGGAGAAGGTAATTTATGATGATAATAGACAAACTTGTTAAACGATCCTAATTTTATCAATCAAAATAAGGTCTACTCATCATCAGCTAGTATCCTAGGTAAGTCCAACTGCATAAATCATATAAGCTGTTCAATGGCTGTTGTAGAAGGGTGCATAACATGTACTTAAAGCATCACAAACTGTGTCACCTTCACTTTTCATAAATCAACTGATATTTTTACCTCCAACTTTATTCTAATGTCACCTTTCATCAATTTCAATGTCCAGATCTCAGCCACCTTTAACTTCTATGTTGATAAGAATTTAGCATCTATAAGTAGCGTATAAATATTTTTAGAAAGAGAAATTTACAGGAATTCAGAGTTAGATTAGTTAACACATTAATAGAGACAATTCATGCCATAGTCATATGCTGATGAAAAATTACAGAAGCAAAAACCAAAAACTCCATGATGATAATCATAAGAATGAAACTAATGCATTAACATTTAAATTTGTTTTTCTCTCATCCCAAAACCAATGCTCGCATGTGCCTTGCTACATGCAGAGGATGTCCTTAATCAGAGAAACGTGCTAAAGGATGTGCCTTGCTTTTTTTTTTTTTTTTTTTTTAAACATATTATATAAAGTGAAAAAACAATGAGAGAACTCACAGTTTCAAGCAACACTTACCAAAGCCTCTATTTTTGTGCTTGTCTGAAAATCATCAAGTTGAATCCTATTTAGAATACTTGAGGACTTAAACCCCTTAATTGTTGTTTTACTAGTACAATCTCCAGCACTGTCATTGGTGATAAAATCAACAGTAAGTGGAATTGAACATGTAGGGCACTTTGTTCTGAACTTTGAAGCAGAAGGATCAAACAAACAAGCTTTACAAAAGGCATGTGCACAACTGGTAACCTGCACAATAAGATAAAAGTTTGGAAGAGTCAAATGAACACTAGGCTCAGAGCAGCTCAGGTTTACAGGAAACAAAGTCAAGGACTCCCTAAAGACAAGTTCATTTTGCGTTGAAAACCCAATATTCTTATTGTTGTAAAATGTACCAAACAACACAGAGGTAGTATAACAGTAAATTTATATACTAAAGCCAAGACAATACGGGAATAGGATCATTTCTCAGTCACTTGCATGTACATTTGACCTTACAAGGATAAAAATAAGCACATCTCTCTTCTATTAATTTATCAAATCTTTGACTCAGTTAATGTTCCATCAGGCTACATGAATGAATGTTAGTAATGACCAACTTTTGTGCAAACATACGCAAAAAGAGATAGGGAACCAAAAAAGCAGGCATAGGAAAAAAAAGAAAAAAGATTGAAGCTATAATTAGAAAATGATAACTCACCACAGGATCATCAGCCAAGTCATGGCAAACACCACATATTTTTTTAACAGGTTCAGTATCAGCCTCGCTTCCACCTTTTAGTGTAGCAGTTCGAGAATATACAACAAGGTAAGGATGATCAACTGCCTACAATTTTACACAAAAAGACATGAGAAGCATCCTCACAAATGCAGAAGTATATATCACAAATCTATGTGAACTTATAGTAAAAAATAAGAGGACTTCATATCTTAAAATTCCCACCTTAGAATATATATATATATATATATATATATATATAGAGAGAGAGAGAGAGAGAGAGAGAGAGAGAGAGAGAGTTATCAACAAGGGCTGGAATAAATTAGTTGCATTCACATTCAATAAATAATTTTTTTACATATTATTCTTCAATCCACCATAAATTATTCTAGAGAAAGAGAATCTAAACAAATCACAAGGTAAAAATCTATGACAAGTAATTAACAGTGAATAATCACTCACCTGCCGCAATCGTGTGAGGAGGTCAAATATATGAGCATAGTTATTCATCACAGTTCCTGCTTGGACATATCTGAATAGGAAAAGCATAAACTTAAACTCATTAATATTCTATGAAATTAGAAAATAATTTATTGAAAATTAAAATTGACAAAGATTCAGTTAATTCAAAAGAGTTCCAGAAGGTTGCCATTTCTCAATCAACAATATGCTATTTGGACAAAAAGCAATGTACGATAGAAAGGGGGTAGCATACGTGTTAAATTGTGCCTGGCTTTCACTATATAACGACTCATAATAATCCGCTTCTCTAATATCCAGGCTATCCCGCCTCAATGAAACCTGTAAGACACGAACATTTGAAGCAAATAGAATGTCAAAACATTTAGAACAGGATAACGGAAGCAATATCTCTTGAACAGGAAGGAAAACTTACAACTCTAGGAGGAAGAGCAAGATCAGCAGCTCTTCCTTTTTTAGTGCGTCTTAGAACTATGTTTTTCAAAATTTTGTGCTTTAGCAATATCATAGCTCTTCTTCCTTTGTCAAGATTTCCATGTGCTTGCACTGGAGTGGCCACATACTGACAATGATGATACATTAAAATATATTTCCCCCAAAAAATATTCTGAAAACCATAAAAACAAACCAAAGACAAGGAAGAAATTGCAAAACTCACTCGATTCCACCAACAAAAATGCCTCACGGAACTATGAGAGCAGTTTGGACATTCTGCTGAACTGTTAAAAGTCATCAGGATCAAATGATGTATATAACTATCTAAGAAACTGTTAAAAGATTCCAGCCAAAAACTAGTCCAACTAAAATTGCAAAGAAAAGGGAAAGAAGAGAGGAACCAGTGGAGAAAAATAAAAATAAAATGTGGTTACAGTGAGCAAATTGGCCAGATACAGGCAACCAACTCAACAACCGTTACTTCTGAAATAGATCACTTTGTCCAACATACAAAAAGTCAAGATGGGGAGAGAAGGAGAAGCAACGGAAAATGAAATTGAACTAGAAATCAACTGGATTTACCAACAGTTAAATAAAAAAACTACAAAATGTAGCCAACACACTCAGCTGTTTCCTTGCTGGCCAATACACAGACAATAAAGAAAACTTGTAATTTGACAAGGATTTCAGGACAGTGTACTTAAGAAAGAATAGCTAATCCAAACGCAACATACAAATTTATAATACAGAGGTCAGGTAGAGGCAAAAATGCTTCCAAAAACTCCCATGTTACAGAGATTATAATACAAGAAGAATGACATAAGGTTAATAAGCAATTTATGGACTCCTTAAAGAACTAAAAAGGCTAGGTCCATTCCAAAGATGAGCTCTCACCTGATAGAAAAGTTATTGTAATGTAATTGCTTGTAAAGAAGAAAACAAATCTAGTGGAAGAAATTATAATGAAAATATCCAATACTCCTAGCAGAAAGGAGCATAGCATGAATAAGTCATTTACAATTTTACATCCAATTCACATATTAACAATGGCAAGCAGCAAGGTCATCACAAAAAACACACCGCTATTAAAAATCTTGAAATGGAAACCAACCTGTAATCAAGAACCCTGCAGTCACAGTCCTTGCACAAGTAATATGAGTATGGAGTTATTTGCAAGAAGCGAACCTGTTGGAAATGCAATAACAAGCTTATAAACTTGAGGGAATGAGTTGCTTTATTGGTTTTTGTTTTACATAAAGTAATCTTACCAAAGAGTAAAGTTCCCCAACACGGTTCTGAAGAGGAGTGCCACTTAAAGCCCATTTGTATGAAGACTCTAAAGAAAGAACGGCTTTTGCAGTATTACTGCGTCTATCTTTTATAAAATGAGCCTAAATTTGGAAAGAAGAAACTATAAATATTATCAAAAAGATCAATAGGCTACCATCTTTGATAACATAAAGTGACAAGCAGACTTTAGCAATAAAGTTTAAAAAAGAAAAAAGGAACAGAACGTAATAAAAACTGCATTCATAATCTTTGGAGCAGGCATTTACAATCACTAACTCTGTACTTATCAAGTACCAATCCAAACAGTTAAAACTTCTTCTTCTTCTTCTTTTAATTTAACGTTGTTCTGGAAGTAAATATAAACAGTAAGATTTGTACTAGAGAGGATGCCAAGAAAACTCACTGTGGCATATAACAAAGTAAGTCTAGTTTGAATTAACAACAATATATCAATTGCAGCAAATTCACACTAAACACATGCTCATGTGAACTTACCTCATCCAAAATGATTCGCACCCACTTCACAGAGTGCAAAAGGGATCTCCCTCTGGACAAGTTATTTACACCTGCTGATGAAGAATCCATTTCAAATGATGTTCTCTTGCCGTGTCTCTTATCCATATAAGCCTCATCCGGTGTGCTCTTTCCTTCAGCAGATTCCACATGTAGATTCAACGTCAACTCTGAAGCTTTGATCTTTTTCTTCTCTTGTTTAGACTGCTTAGCAGTTCTAACAGCATTAGGCCCACAAAAATATTTCAGATGTATTACGAGCTTCTTCTGATAAAAAGGCTTCCCACAGTATGGGCATTTCTGCTTGGGTGGCATCATATACTTCCTGTACTCGGCTTCAACAGTGTTGTATGTTGTAATGACAAAATCATATTCCAGGAATTGCTTAGCACTCTTCTCTCTGTTGGATCCATGATAGACCAGCACGTTGGTGCTTCCTATTGATGTAAACCTATTGATCTCGGATTCCCACTGTCTCACAGCAACCACAGGACAAATTACAAGGGTGCATTTGACTCCAGGAAGAACAGTTGATGAACCAGAGGGTCCTTCAGGTTCACCAATTCCCCAGAAATGTTTCCGCTTGGCGAGTACAAGAGCTATTGCTTGAACAGTCTTCCCCATTCCCATCTCATCGGCAAGGATACCCCCTCTAACAGCAGATTCTTCCTGTTTTAAAGCCCAGGCCAACCATTCCTTTTGGTACCTGAGCAAAGGCATGACCAAATCCGGTGGCTCATCAGCAGTCTCACTTATTATTGCATTCTGCTGATCCAAATCAACATCGTTTATTAGATGCTCATCAATCCATCTTTCATTCTCTTCTTCCCAAATTTCCCACAACAATGTTGGATGTTTCTTCTGTTTTTTCCTCTTTCCTGGAGTTTTCTTCTTCCGATTCAAACCATTTCCATCCCCTTTTCCTTGAGTTGCTTGTAGCTCATTATTCTCTTGCTTCGAAGATTCAACCTCCCCAGTACTCTGTGAAGACACAGCATATTTTTGTCTTTGAACGTAGTCAAAAAACTCTAATCCTTCACCTACATGCATATCTCATAGTTGGTCACAATACAATCCACATCTAGAATCGACTATAACATCTTGTTCCACATGCCCCATTTGTTTTTATGGATAAAACCCCTTAAAAAGCATTCCCAAATTATTGTATTCCTATTCCACTTCATAAATATTCCATTGAATACAGGAAATACTGTCCATTTAACATTTACCATAAAACATAAGCAATTTACTGAAATCCTTCAACTAATATTCCAAGTAATTATAACAGTGAAACATTTTACTAATAACAAAAGAAAGGATAGCAGAAATAACTTACCTTCATCACTGGACTTGCTAAGATCAGAATCTGAAGAAGGCACATAAATCTCATCATTATAGAAAGCACGTGGCTTAGTCAGGTAATCTTTCTTAAGATTCTTTACTCGTCTACCGCCTGCTTCATTATTACAGATCAATATTAACGGATACAGGAACACAAAACCTCTTTGGGTTAAACAAATCAAACACATTCTGTTACCATTCATTTCTGCTCCATAAACCAAACAGAATTCAACCAAAATATTAAAAAAAAAAATGTAGTTAGCACAACTAAAGAAAGAATTTATGCACAGCCAAATTCTATAATTATCAAGTGTTAGTAGCAGAAGTAATACTAACAACAACAAAAATAAATAATAATAACAATAATTAATCTATGCTAACAACACAAAAAATTAACCAATGACTCCATAACTAACATGCACTATAGATCTAAAATGAAAACCTGGAAACAGAATATCGAATCTTCTCTTCTCACTCCTGGATCTCTTCTTGAGATGCAGTCCCATCTTCATATCAAATTCAGTTTTTTCCTTTTCTGCTGGTGCACCAACATCAGCTTCTGTTGCAACTACGTTCTGATCCCTTGCTTCCACAACTATGACATCTGATTCACTATTGGCTCTAGTCTGGGAAATGGTTAAATTTTCCTCTGAAGTCTCAACTTCTACCCATTTTTTATCATCTTCCTGGTCTTGTTCATTTCCTACATCATAATTGAAGATTTTATTAACAAGAAAATCACTTTGCTCACACAATCGTCTAATGTTACAGGAGACAAAAAGATTCGTTAATGTGGAACATCAGATTTGTAATTTGCAATCTCATATAGATAGTAATCAACATTACCAATCGGGTACATAATGTAAAAACAGTGAGAAGGAATAAGTGATTAGTAACTATTACCAGTCACGTGCTGAAACTGACCTAATAGCATTACAAATCAGTACCATGTCATGAACTTTTCTTTCTCTCCTTTTTTTGGAAACAACTTGTAAATTGAAAATGAGAATAAAAATTACAATGGTGGAACAGGTGTCCACCGCAAGAGTGCCAGATTTTAACCAAAAAAAAAAAAAAAAAAAAAAGGTAATCTGTGTATAACAGCCTAGAGAGCCACGAAAAAGCAGTACATAGAAACTCAAGACCCCTAGCCAGCTATGAATATTTATTAATAAGATACCTTGGATCCCATGTCATGACTCATAAGCCTACAATCAAATACACGGATACAAAACCCTCTTTGATTCACAACAACCACTAAACCACACGCATTATGTTCCTACAACTTTCCGCCGTAAGAAGAAAACAGAATTAAAACAGAAAATTTCAATAACCATTTAAATACAAAAGATTCAATCGTAATTTCACATATTCGAACAACCGATTAAAATGACAATTTCTGGCGTGCCAAACAATCCACAAAACCAACGACCAAACAGCGCTGATTCTCAGAATGAAAACAAAAACAAAAAACCTAGAAATTCTTGCGTTCCACGAATCCGAAAACTGAGGTTCAAAGAACTAACTTTTTTTTTTTTTTGGCACATTCATTCAGGAACCAAACAGACAGGTAAAAAGAAAAGAGAAATAAGATTTCGAAAAGTTACCGCGGGAAGATGATTCACCAATTCGTCGACGAGAACGAAGCTCCATGGGAGAGTTAGGGTTTGGAATTAGGGGATTTTTCTTTTTAAACAGAAAAAAAAAAAAAAAAAGAGAGAGAGAGAGAGAGAGAGAGAGAGAAAGAGAAAGAGAAAGGAAAGGAAGCGTTTGGAGGGTTAGTCAAAGAATAGACGGTGAATGGCAGTGGGCTTTGTTTTAGGAAAAAACGACTAGTGTGTGAATGAGTGTTTTGAGTGAGTGACGATTGTGCGGCGGGAAAGTGCTACCTAACACCCCGCCAATAATTTTTACTGTGTATTGCACGGTAATTTTTTGTTTCTTTGCGGTAAAGTTGTAAGTGTAATATTGTGTAAATAAACACAAATTGCCTCGTGAGAAGTTTTGCCTGTTAATCCTTACCTCAATAATTTTTAATTTAAAAGTGTTTTCATAAAAAAGAAGTGAGAATTTTTTTATGTACAAATATTTATTATATATATTTGTAGAATTCGTTGCAAGAGTTGGATATGAAAGTGGAATTAGGAGATAGGCAGTTTAGAAGTTAAAGTTAATGAATCAGTTTATTCTTATTAATTACTCATAGTGGAGTGGATTCCATTTGATAGGGTCAATGTAGGTAAGTATGCTTTGACCAACATTCAACAATAATTTATTTGAAAACTTTACAGTTATTTGTTGACTTTTAATGAACACTTTAAAATCTTGTTTTACAAAGAAATATCAAGAAAGCTTTTAATACGGTATGTATATAACCAATCAGTTAGTAATGAATTAACTACACTTGTTGTGCAACCGTTTATCATGCTTTCCAGTGTTGGAAAGCCAAGCTCGAATGTTGGATGGAGGAGATAATATCAGAAACCTATCACTTAAGCCTATTTCGGCGATTGATTAATAGTAAATGTTCATACCTGTAGAATTCAGAAAAGCATGAGTCATTTTGGGGGTACACCTTCTGCTAATGAAGAGTACTGTTATCAAGAGAGTTTGACAGAAAGACCAAAGAGAAGAAAATTTTGCAGGTTACAAAATTAATTTATAATTAAGTAGCCCATACCTGGTCAATCTTTTCATGGTCATGATATATCATATATGCATGAGTTGGAGAGTGGACACTGCGCTCTATCACCTTACTGTAAATGTACGTTTGATTGAGTCAAACATTTTTAACTTCTTTGGTAATTAAACTAGTGGGAATTAACAGAGTGAGGCCTGAGGAATCTAAATTAATAATGTGTATATTGTTGCGGGGAAGATGATGTATTTGGGGAGTCCCATATCGTAACGAATAATGATTAAGGAAAAAGGAGAAGATTGAACCTGATAAAGATATTGTCACTCTGATGGAGTGTCATCGTGGGTTAGTATAGGATGTGGTCATATAATGAGACTATTGAGATCCCATCACCATGCATGCAGTAATGACTTGTCGAGATCATTCTCTCAGATCATGTAGATCTGCTATAGCGAGGTATGAATAATGAAATTACTCTATTTCTGCCGCATTTGAAAACACTGGCCATGCGCCTTTCATCTCTGATATGCAATCGCCTTTGTACTTGTTATAGACACAAATCATATTCATGTACTACAAAAAGTATGATCTTCTTTCACAATTTCATTTCTTTACTCATTAGAAGTAAACTTTTATTACATGATAACCAAAATCTTCGCGATTAAGAAACTGACAAAAACAACAAACTCACATTTCAACATCTTTAATTAACAGTTGGTTGCTACTTCTAGCTTTAAATTGACAAAGGTTGGTTTTTGAGACTCAAATTTTAATTATCTGCCGCCACCACCACTGCCGCTACCAGAGCCGCTGCCTACTCCATGGCCAGCTCCTGCTCCAACTCCAATGCCTATCCCAATTCCAATCCCAATTCCACCTCCACCACCAACTCCATGCCCTCCACCAATACCACCTCCTGCTCCTCCTCCAGCACCTCCTCCTACACCTCCACCAGCTCCAAACCCACCACCATGACCTGAACCCCCACCTATTCCTCCTCCACCCCCGCCTCCAGCTCCTCCGCCGCCACCTATGCCTCCACCAGCTCCACCTCCTACACCCCCACCAGCACCAAAGCCACCCCCATGTCCAGATCCTCCACCTAATCCACCCCCACCTCCTCCACCTCCACCCCCACCACCACCTCCTCCTCCTCCTGCACCACCACCACCCACACCTCCTCCAACACCAAAGCCACCACCGTGGCCAGAACCACCACCAACTCCACCTCCTCCTCCTCCTCCTGCTCCACCACCAATACCACCTCCAGCCCCGCCACCAACACCGCCTCCAGCTCCAAAGCCTCCACCTTTACCCGAACCACCTCCAACGCCTCCTCCTCCACCACTACCAAAGCCTCCACCTCCACCTACACCTCCTCCAGCACCACTACCAACACCACCGCCAGCTCCAAATCCTCCGCCTTTACCTGAGCCACCTCCTCCACCCGCTCCAGCACCTCCACCTAAACCTCCTCCAGCACCACCACCTCCACCCAAACCTCCTCCAGCACCACCGCCAATGCCTCCTCCTCCACCTGCTCCACCACCGATACCTCCTCCTCCACCAGCTCCACCACCAATGCCACCACCATAACGAGGTCCGCGACCACCAAACCGACCACCACAACGTCTTCGACCCCATCTACAATCATCATCACCACGCCACCTAGTTTTGTCAACCTTATCATCACCAAGAGTGAGTACACACAAATGAAGGGAAATGCAAAAGAAAAGGATAATCAAAGAAACCCATTTTTGAGAGAAAGCCATGGCTTCTTGTTGCAACAGCCAGTGCAATAGAAAGTGTGAGTTCACAGTTTCCGTATTGCTTGGTGTTGTTTGATCAAAGAGTGTCCTTATTTATAGGCTTCAATGTTTCATCAACTGGCAAACTCTTTACTACTCCACTAGGCAAGAATTAATTGGCTCATGACTGCATGTTAATGTGACGCGCTGGAACCGTTGGGGAAATGGCGGGAACATTTATTGAGAAGACGGAAGTCAAAGAAGAAACGAATAATTGCATGGAAGACATTATATACGTACTTAGTTGCATTGCTAATTTGGCATTCACTTTAAGGTCTTACCTTCTAAATTAGAACAACTTTATGAATTATTTACTCAACATTTGTCAAACATGTAAAATACGGTTGGCATCTCATCATTCGATTCAAAAAAAAAAAAAAAACATTGCGAATTAATTATTAGAAGTAACCTTGTAAATTAGGCATTCATATCCTGTAAACAAGTAAATATATTTTTAATTTTCTATCTAGGATTAATACAAGCATAGTAAGTTAACTAGTTAAAAGCTTTATTATGTTTATTTAATATTATATATATTGAATTTATTATTTTAGAAAAGGTATTTTGAGTATGTTTTTAGACAGTTAATTTACAAGATCTGTATTTTCTTAAAGTGCATTTTTTATCAAAGAACGTGAAAACTCAAATTAAATTTCTTTTTCAGTAAGTATTTGGTAAATACGTTTTTAAAAATACTAGTAGGAAGTATTTTTACTTAAAAAACCATTTTCGTTTAAACTAATCTTAAAACATATAAACAGCCAAATTCTTCTAGTTTATAAAAGGTGTTCAACTTTACTTGATTTTTGCATCTAGATCTGAGTAGCTTTTGATAATGGCGTTATTTGTTTTTCAAATTAAATACAGGGGATGTTTTATTTGTTAAACAAAAATGATATTTTGATATAAAAGAACTGTATAGTTTTAAAGCATAATTGAACAAAAATTAATAAATATTTTTTATATTTTCTAAAAGTAAGAAATTACAGCTGAAACTCTCTCTTCGATCCTCAGGTATAGAATTAATGGATATTGCAAGCATGAGCTGTCCATTTTAATTAGTTTACGCATATCAGTTTGGCCAATGGATTTATACATGTATGATGTACCCAAAATTAGTCAACGCCACCGGCGCTTGAGGTGTTGACTTCAACTCCGCTTATTCAGTCCACGCTCAATAAAGTTTAGAAATTAGACATAACTACACCCAGTCCTGCATTAATTAAAGAAAATAGATAATGCATAGAAAAGAGATTTTGAATTTCTTTCATAGGTCTCCATACTTGGCAATATTAATCCACGCAGGGTAACATTTGAGACGCACCTTCTTCAGCCCAACATCTATACATACAACGCCAGATTTTTTAAGTCAGATCTAGCAGTCTCCTGAGGCTGTCGTTTATACTGATTAAATGATTTCCTCGAGGCAGAACACAGTACTCTTTCTATTATGAATAAACATACTATATCTTTTAATTGTGCTTAGAATTAGAAGTGATTTCATCAAGGCAAAACAAATTTTATCTTCTCACGAAGCAGATAGTGAAATAGTTCAAGTCATTTTCTTGTTGCAAATGTACATTCAATTGATAGATGGCATCTCTTGAAATTGTATAGAAGGTTTTAAGATCAAATTTCATCCGGTGTTTAATTTCAATTTTTTTAAGTTGGAAAAAAAAAAATTAAATAATAAAAAAAACATATTAAAATAATCAATGATGATTAAGAGAGAAAAAGAAATGTTCCAAGTTCCCCATTGGATCTAATAAATCTAAAGCTTTTAAATTACACAAGATTGGGAAAATCATTCTTGTGTTGAGGGAATGTATGTACTAATGAATTAACAAAGAACTCGCTACTATCAAGAACAGAATTAAATTGGCTTGAGTTAAGCCAGTATAAAATTTTGAACTCCTAGTTTCCCAGATCGTCACCCACTTGTGACGCATTAGTAATCAGGGCAGTGTTTTACAGGGATCGAGTTCGATGCCCTACTGCCTTGCCGCATAGAAGAGCATTGGATGGGATCGGATATTCATCCCTCCATGAATTTGCAGGCGAATATACGCGAAGATAGAATTGTTGTCCCAAGTACTGGCGAGCCCAGTTCTCAGACCTTATATTCCACATTCCCACATTGTCCAAAGGCATGTAAACTGCAGTCCATGACTTGGGATACACCTGCATTTTAAACACAGCAACGTAACCAAAGTGCATTTGTTTTCAATCAATCTTAATCAGAATCTTTCTTTAGAGAGCACTTGTGAGAGTTGTCCTATTTCGATTAGAAATACGAAAATAGGGATTTATAAGCTAAGGAAAATTGGTGGCCCATTTCTTGTATTGCCATTCCTTGGGTCAAAGTGGAGATCAAATGGCATTTCCAATTACTTTTGAAGGAGTACAAAATTATTATGGCAAAAAAGATGGGAGGATTTTCTGATGTGCAGAGTTAAAATATTGTGAGTAAAAAGATTTGAAACACCATATATTGCAGAGACTATATTTCAGAAGTTAAAAATAATTTTCTTTTGTCCTACCTGAACAGTGCAACGAGAAACTGTGTCTCTCAAATTGTAAGTTAACCGGCTTGCGGGTGTCCACTCCCCTCCATCCATCCTGGTCATAACAATATTGCCACAATTTCAGAATCTAGAAGGTAGAAATAGCTAATACTTGCAGCAGTTATAAGTAATGGCTAATTCTACCAAATTCATAATTATTGAAACATATAGGCTTACCCCACAACAAAGAAGTTATGGCCATCAATATGCCAAGACTGCAAAGTATCTTCAGGATTCTCAAAAATAACCTCAGCATAACCCCGGAAATCTGCAGCCATGACAGAAGTCTGGGTATAAGCACCACCGCCAGTGGGGTTATCTGGAATGCTTCCAAGGCTGAATACTCCAGAGATCTTGAAGTAGTCAGCCAGCTTAAGAGGCGTATCAGCTGGGATGAACGATACACTATTGACAGCATACCTCTGCTTGCCATTGATAATTGGAGCAGAGTTTTCAAGTCTAACAGTATGGGTAGTGTTGATCAATCCATAGTGGTATGAACCTTGGGGATTAGGTCTTGGTCCACTGGCTGTTAGATTCCGTCTGGTTCGCAAAATTAATGTTAGCGAATCTCGGTAGAGTTATCAAATAGAGTTGATTTTGTATAACTAGTCATGTTTGAAGTAAGATACAAAATAAGATAAAACATTATGATTATAATAACAAAATGCAGGAGGTAAATGCTAGAAATGAAACAGAGGTTTGACAAATACCTGAGAGAACGAGCTTGTTCAAGAGACCAATCGACCTGAGTTGTTGGACCACCAGGGGGAGGACCAGAAACACTACCAGCTGAGTTACTGTAATGAAGAATTGAGGTTGCGGAGAGCACTTGAGAGGTGAAACGACTTGAGACAACAATATAGTAATCTTGTGCTGGTTGATCAGCGGTCACCAACACCGAATAGGACTGTCCCAAATGGATGTCAAGGGAATCATATGTGTTCTGAAGTGTGTGGGTTCCTTCCACCTCCACCAGAAGCATTTTGTGACCCTGGATTCTGAAATTGATGGAAGTTGTAAGCCCCACATTTGATATCCGGAACCTGTAAGTCTTGCCTGGATAGCAAATTTAAGCACAAACTCATGTTATATAAAAACCATTAAATCAAAACGTGTACACAAGGCGAGTCTATTTATAGCAATCACTGACCCTGATCCACAGTGAATGTGTACCCATTTGCTCCACGACCATTGATAAGTAGTCCATCAGGGAAGGGAAGATCACTTCCACCATCTAAAATCGCTTTCAAATCCTGTAAGATCCAAGCAAAGCTTATCACCACATACACGCTTTGTCATGTTTGATGCTCAATGTCAACGTAAAATATGCATTGGAACATAGAAATTTTTCTGGGTAGATTACTAACAGTGTGATTTTTGTTGAACCAATCACCAGCCAGGATGGTGAAATCTCCAGCAGGCGGATCAAAAGGCACAGGAATAACAGAGCGGCTAGCAATTGTGATGCCACCATACCCACCTGCAGCCTTGTGGAAAGCAAGAGAGGGGAAATAGAAGTAGCTACCAATTTGATCCTTCACTTGTAGAACATATGTGAAGTTCTGGCCAGGTGGGATGGGGCAGTTCGTGCCATAAACTCCGTCTTGCCAAGAGTTCCTTCTTTGTTGTACACCATTCCTACAAATGAATTACATAACATCGTGGTAAGTCTTCCAATCTATTCTTTACAAGTCCCAATAACATTGTAAACTAGTACTAGGTCACGTGATAGTGGGGTGAGCTGTTACTGTTCACACAATGTAAACATTCTACATTAAACTAATCTAGCTTCTGTTAGTCACACATATATTTGGAATAAAACTACACGTAATTTCAAATTTCCAATATTAGTACTTAGATTAATACACATTGGTTAGTTGGTTAGTGTATATAGGATTACTCGTATATTTGTCACTGTCTTATACAGGATTTTTTTCATTTTCTTTATTATTATTATTTTTTTAATCTCTCTTTTATAAAATAAAATAAAATGTTCTTATCACGTCATGAAACGTGTTATATTAAACAAAGCGATGTCTATGAGTGGGCCAAAGTATGACTTCTACAGTCATGTGTTTAATTTAGATTACTGATTGTTATACCTCATCATTACTCTCAATAATGTGATATGGACTACATAGTCAAGAAACGTAATATTGTCCCCGGGCACCATGTGGAATCTGACACAATTGGTCCCAGCAGTTGGTCATCTTTAAAGACGAAGAAAGTTCACATTTACCATATTTTAGGTCCTAATCTATACTTACTAGTTACTAAAAGGTTGATGAAGATTCGATGTTTATATTTGAGGCAGCCAAACCAATATAGAATCTTAAGGTATATGATCTAACGTAAACACAGCCTTAATCTTCATCTTTTTGTTTAAATACAAGTAATTGGTTGGTAGATCTGGAATCAGCACACACATTTGCTTAACCGGATGATAAAAATTCCAAACTCTTCTGTTTTCTGTTAGAAGACTCAAAAACAGAACTTGGATCTTTTTATCTAAACTAAGGCCGTTTCATCCATCCCGCTCGAGTGGCCAACCTAAACAGGTTGGTAAACCAGTATAATCCTCCCCAATATGATGGTTTATTATATTAATAAGAACAATGGAGAAATATAGACAACATAAAATAAGAGAGGTACTGACCAAGATATCAGAAATGGTTCATCCAGGCTGTTGAAAACACTGATGATCAAGTTGTCATTGGTCACGGCCTCCACTTGAGGCCCGGGAAATTGCCTGTTTATTAGTATGCCCTGCACATTTTATCAGAATTCCAGATTAGCCGACCATCCATTTGCGTCAAGCAAATCAACAAAAACTAAAACATAGAAGGAGAAGAAACTGCAGAAACTAAAAAACAACAAAAATAAACAAGTACCTGTTGTTTCACTCCAAGAGGGTAAATGTCGCCATAAGTGACATTCCAAGTATAATATCTGTAGGGGCTTTCCCCTCTAGTGCAGGTCAGTAGCAAGAACACCAACAAGATAGAACATAAACTTCTATAATCTTCCATCTCTTTTACTCTCTATCTTTACCAAAACGTACAAGAATGAAGAAATGACACAGAGAGGAAAGAAAACGTGGTAGAGAGAACCAACTCTATCTGTCTGTTTATGCCTGTAAAGTCTCTCTCACTGTGTCTACTTTTGTGTTCTTTCTTTTTCTTTTTTTGCTTTAGAGCGAGCTAGCTTTTATCGCTTAACAGTTAAGACATGAGTGTCGGTGAAGAGAAGAATCGGTATCAGAGGATTTTTAGAAACATTCAAGAGTGATGGGCGGGTTTTGAAAGCAGAGAAGCCAATGGTTTATGAGCTGTATTCACTGCAAATATCAAATCGAAGCTGTATTAAATCCACACCCGTTCCTAGATTTGAGTGAAGTGAGCCTTGTGTCATCTCATCAACTTGCCGAAAATAAATTCAGGATCTGTTGGCATTTGACTACTTGCTAAAAGTAGTTCTCTTTGTATTGGTAACTATTAACTAAGATCAAATTAATTACATTAAAAAAAATTGTGAGTTTTTGAATGCATTGTAAAATATTTTTTAATTAAATATATTGACATTTCAAAAATTATCTTCTCGTAGAGTGTCTTTGACATATCTGATATCTTTAAAAATTTGCTTCTAACTTTACAACAGTAGGACAGTTGTAGAATCTATTAAAGTTATTGATTTATTTATTTTTAATGATAAAAGAATTTATGACAAATAAATTATAAATCCATCTTTTTGAATATTTAAAATCACTAATGTACGGCCTCATACATATCTGTAATTGTAAGACATATTTTTTAACATATGTCCTTCAATTTAAATGAAATACGTTAAAGATAATTCATTTGTGATTTACCTTACTCTTGTTTTAAAAAAAAAAAAAAATGGTTTAGATGTGGTTAAGTTTGAGAAGGTTCATGACAATTTACCAGTACCAATTTAATTTATATTAATCAACTTTTCTATGAACAGCGGACATTATGGTAGTGACCTATGTTGTCCTTTTTCTCTGACTTGAATAACAAATGGACAAATAAACCAGAGTCCTCCCCATTAATGATCAGTAACCACTACCAAATCTGTGTCAGGAACTCAGGAAGTACTGAAAAACATTATCAAGAATCAAATTTGATTTTCAAAAATAAACACAGACAGAAATTTCATTTCAATGTAATTTGATTTATTTTTTACCCAATAGTGTTGATATAAGCAAATTAATGTCATATAAATATTATATTTAATGTTATGAATCTTACAACAAATTATACTAATTATTCTCATAGCAAATTAATATGTTTCATGTTTCTTGATTCTCATGCAATATATATATTTTTGTTTTCTTTCTTTCTTTTTTAATATTAAAAAATATTTTTCAGTATGTTGCAAATTATTTGTTTCTTGGTGCTAATTTTGTTAAATAGCCCAAAAGGTTAATGTGTTTTATGCATGAGTGGGATTGCCAACATGAAATAATTAACATATAATAGTTGCAACTTGCAACTTACATGAAGGAATTGTAACTCCAGGTGTTTCATGGATTTGCCAAGAATCAAGACCAATCAGTTTTTTTTCGAAATCCAATGATAGAATTGGATTATAAAATTTTAAATCCGATCAGGTCCAATTCAATATTATTTTTCATACCTATTACATATTTATTTATATAAAGCAGGATTGATAATAGAATTAAGTTCATAATATGATGAGATATATGAATTCTAGTTGCATCATAAGTGTGGGAGAAAAATGTAACAAATATACCATTTAAACTGGTTCAATTTCAATTTTATTTTTAGAGAGAGAAAATATATTTATGTTACTTTTTTGAAAATTGGATTCATTTTAATCTAATTGATTAATCGAAATAAACTATAATTAAATTGAATTTGACTGGATTTGCCCAAATTTATAATTTGAGCACGTAGTTCATATTATATTATAAGATTTTGGTCTTAGTTTAATTGCTATTTACTGGCCTTCACCAACCCAAACGTGGACTGTCAGTGTGTCAGGCAAATTTATGATGCAGTCATAACAAATTACCGAATCACGATAATATGCCATCGGCAACTTCTGCCGAGAGGGCTTAAATAAGCCCAGTTCCTCTACCGTCTCAGTTCAGGGTTGATATTAGAAGCTAGGCCATAAGTATTATAAGCCCAAGCTGAAGTGATATTCATTATGCATACGTTCAAATTATCTATACAATTGTTTAATAAAATCATATTTATTTATTCCCGGTATATGTAGAATAAAGTTGAAGTTGAAGAAAAACTGGATTGGTGGTCTTCAAGTATTGTCATGGATAGTATTATACACCACAATATTTAGAATTTAGACTAGAGTTGAAGTTGAGGAAGGAATGGATTTATGGAGTTATAGCTATAGGGAAGATAATTAGGTGTAACAAAAAGAGTGTTAAAATGAAACAAAATTTTGAAAAGATAGTAACAAAAGCAGAGAGCAGTGAAAGAGCACGGAGTGCGTACAGCCATACAATTATAATTACAGATTTGAAGTTTGAACAAACCTTGGTAATGAATTAGTTGGATCAGACTTCTGTTACCCTCTCGTCAAAACCTATTTTTCTTGCACTTTCTGCTTCATAATTAATTTATTTATAAATTTTATTCTTTAATATGTATTGATTTCTCTAAACTACGAGTTATTATGTGTTCTGCAAGTAATATGGAAATGATCTTTTTTTTTTTTGGAGGTTGGATACAGTTTTCTTTTGGAATTCAAACCCATCAATCTCATTCTAAATCCTTATTGTTCAGAGAGCAAAAGAAACAGAGGAAAGCTGAAAATTGGAGCAAATATCGATTATTGGAGCAAATATCGACTAACTTTTATTGAATAAACAATGTTTTCTTATATACAAGCTTAGTAACTCTGGTTACATTTGAGCTAAGTTGAAGTAAACTAACTGTAACAAACTCTAACAACTAACCAATCTGTTTAACCAAAACAACTTACAACCTGTTTTGACTAAACTACCCTTATATATGCAATAACCCTTCTCAAGTTGGAGGGTGGTAAAGATCCAACATCACCAACTTGTACAACATATGATAATGAAGATGCTTGCTAAGGGCTTTAGTCAAAATGTCAGCAGGCTGTTCGGAGGAAGAGATATGGGCAGTGCTGATGAGTCCCTTCTTAAGCTGTTCCCTGACTATATGACAATCAATGTCAATGTGTTTGGTTCTTTCATGGAACATGGGGTTGGAAGAATGTGGTTTGCTTCTTGATTGTCACAATGTAGAGTAATAGGAAGCAAACTGGACAGACCAAGTTCATTGAGTAGCTGAACAATCCAAAGAATTTCACAAACCGTAGATGCCATAGCCCTATACTCAGCCTCTGAAGAAGATTTGGAGATGGTAGCTTGGCGTTTGGATTTCCAAGAAATCAATGCAGAACGAAGAAACACACAGAATCCAGTAATGGATTTTCTAGTCATCAAACAAGACCCCCAATCAGAGTCATTATAAGTTGATATATTCAAGGTGTTGGTAGCAGGAAAAAATAAGCCTAAACCTGGAGCTGATTTCATATACTTTATCACCTTGAGAGCTATCATCGTATGTGATTGCTTGGGTTGGTGCATGAACTAACTTAAAATGCTGACTGAATAGCTTAGATCAGGCCCGATCATGCACAAATATAAAATTTTTCCAACCAATCTCTGATAAACAAAGGGGTCAGCAAGCAAAGGATCAGTACCAGAAGGAAATTGACTATCATATGTTGTCGAAGTAAGTTTCAAATTTGACTCCATTGGAAGAGCAGAGGGTTTTGAGCCAGACAAACCAGATTCAAAGATTAATTCAAGTTCCTACTTCCTTTGACATAAGCTGATTCCTTTAGAAGATCGAGCCACTTCAAGGCCTAAGAAATATCTCAATACTCCCAAGTATTTTAGCTTAAATTTGGACTTGAGCAACTCCTTAGTTTGATCAATCATGGCCTGATTATCTCCAGTTATTACAATGTCATCGATATACACTAATAATATGACAATATGAGATTGATCTTGTCTAAAAAACAATGACTAATCTGACTTGGACTGCTGGAATCCTCCATCCAAAAGGGTTGTGGTTAGTTTATAATTCTAGGCTTTAGAGGCTTGTTTCAAACTATATAAAGACTTATGAAGCTTGCATACCAGGTCCTGCCCCTCCTGCTTTGTAAAACCCTGTGGCAATGTCATATAAATATCTTCTTGCAAATTACATTGCAAGAATGCATTGTCAACATCCAATTGGAAAAGTGACCAATTATTCATGGAAGTCAAGGCCAAGATGGTCCTAACTGTAACCATTTTTACAACTGGAGATAAAGTTTCATCATAATCAATATCAGCTTGATGTGTACATCCCTTAGCAACCAAACATGCCTTTATCTTTCCAATGTACCATCACCCTTGTATTTGAGTTTATAAACCCATTTACAACCAATAGGGACCTTGCCATGAGACAAAGGTACTAAAGACTAGGTTCGATTATGCTCTAAGGCTTGGATTTCTTTATCCATGGCTGCTATCCAATTCGGGTCCTTGAAAGCTTGGGAAAAGCTTGTGGGTTCAACCAAGGATAGTTTGGATAAAAAAGCCTTATAAGAGGGTGATACATGATTATAAGAAACAAAATCAGCAATGGGATATTTGGAAAGATGTGCTGAAGTATTTGGAGGTAATGTAGGACAAATAAAATCATTAGTCCAAATAGGAGGATGAGACTATCGGATGGACCTTCTTGGAACAAAAGAAACTAGAGGTTCAACATGATGAGATAGATCTGAATGTGAAGGATCATACCCTAAACAAGGAGTTGAAGGAGATACAAGGGAAACAATAGGAGTTGGAGGAGCTAATCATTGATCAATAGGGGAATAAGTGTCTGAAGAAGAGGACTGATTAGGCTCTAGAACTAAGAAATCAGATTCAAAAGGAAAAGGAACTTAAGAAGACTTAGGTAAGGCGAAAGGAAATATGTGTTCATAGAACACTGCATCTCAGGTGACAAAGATAGTATGAGAGGATAAATTGTAGAGAATATATCCCTTTTGTGTAAGAGAATATCTTAAGAAAACAGTAGGAACAGCTCTAGGGGATAATTTGTCCTTAGAAGAAAGGATTGATGCATAGGCCAAAGATAAAAAAAATCTTAAATGATCAAATGGGGAGGTTTTGAAAAAAATGCTTCAAAGGGAGACAAACCTTTAAGAACAAGTGTTGGCAGTCTATTAATAATGTAGACTGCAGTTTGAACACAATAACCCCAAAAATGAGTGGGAATGTGAAACTGAACTTTCAATGCCCTAGCAACCTCTAGAATGTGTCTATGCTTTCTTTCAACAATGCCATTTTGTTGAGGAGAATATGGACAAGAGCTTTGATGTATAATTCCCTTACTACTTAAAAGGTCATGACAATCCTTATTGAAGAATTCTAAACCATTATCACTTTTAATGCATTTAGGAACCAAGTGGTATTGTGTTTGAACCATTTGAAGGAAGTGTTTAAAAGTGATAAAAGTATCAGATTTGAATCGCATGAGAAACAACCAAGTGACCCTAGAATGATCATCAACGATTGTGAGAAAGTATCGGGCATTCCCATGAGTAGGTGTTTTATATGGCCCCCACACATCCATATGTAACAAATCAAAATTATGCTTAGAATGTGAAGTGCTATGAGGAAAGGGTAACCTGGTTTGTTTAGCTAGGGGACACATGGGACAATGAAATGAGGGTAATGTAGTGTGTTCAATAGACTTAGACAATCTAGGATGAAAAAGTGGCAAGGTTGAATAAGACACATGTCCTAACCTTTGATGCCATAGTGCAAATTTGTGAGACAAAGATGTAGTCATAAGTGAAACAGGAAAAACATACCTTTTATTCAATTATAAATCATGAGGTACAACTTGTGATGAATGTAAAACATTACAAGCAAATTTATTCAACTTTCCTAAAGACATAAGGGATGAAAAAGACAATTTTGGATCATAAAAGTAAAGACCTTGACTATGCTTACCAATCCCCTTTAATTTGCCATTGCAAAGATCCTGAATGAGGCAAAAATCAGGATAGAAAGTAACGAAACAATTGTTAGAAACAACAAGTTTTGAAACAGAAAGTAAATTGTGATGAAAATCCGGGACATGTAAGACATTTGATAAGTGTAGGTTATCATCTAGAACGACAGATCCTACATTTCTAACATATGTTTTTGTTCTATTTGGCAAACCTACAAGGTATGTGGAAGAAGGTTCTACGGCAGTGGAATATTTCAACATAGACTGATTAAAAGTCACGTGATCAGTTGCTCCAGTATCAATTATCCAGTTATTTTCATCAAAATAGGATAGCAAGGCCACAAAATTACTTGCAAGATTTGCAGCTGAAGGCGATACATTCTCCTTTCGCAGCAACCAAAGAATTTGATTATACTGTTTAGTAGTCAAAATTGGTCCAATTGCTGCATTGGTGTTTCCAGTATCAGATTTCCCAACATCTAACGACTTAGAGCTCTGCACTTGATAAGCCGAAGCTTTTGATTTAGAAGTCTTTCCCTTTGTGAATTGATAGTCAGGTGGATATCCATTCAGCTTATAGCAGGCTTCACGCTTCAGTCTAGGGATGTGACAAAACTCACACTCGATATATGGTTTTTTTCCCTTATACTTCTGTCCTTGACTTTGCCCTTTACCATTTCCATTATTATGTGCATAAAGTGCAGTAGATACTTCTGAATTCAAATTCATTCCAGCCAGAATTTTTTGACTCTCAGCCTGATTGACAACAGAATAAGCTTGTTTCACCGTCGGTAAGGGATTCATAAGCAAGATTTGACTTCGAACCATGGAGTAGGAATCATTTAGCCCTATAAAAAATTGTAACAATTTTTGTTGATTCAAATGCTCCAAATACGCCTTTGGCAAAGCACTATCAGGTGTAGGTCAGCTCACCAAAGAATCAAGCTCATCCCAAAGTGACTTGAGCTTATTATAGTAAACAGCTACTGCAGTGGTTCCTTGGGTTAAATTCACAATTTTCCGATGAAGAGCAAACACTCTCGTTCCATTCACTTTGTGGTATTATTCTTTCAAATCTGGCCAAACTTGTGCAGCGCTTGTTGAATAGACTATTCCATTAAAGATTTCGTTTTACATAGAATTAAAAATCTAAGCAAGGACCAATGAATTACACCTCTCCCATTGTGGAATCAAGTGAGAGTGTACATATGACTTAGTGCATGTGCCATTAACAAACCCTAGCTTGTTCTTAGCACAGAGAGAGACTGTCATTGCTCTACTCTAGATGCCGTAATTTTAAGAACCAATCAACTATTTTGAAACCAATACAGATCCTGGTGTGTCTGATGGATGTACATAAATCGGTGAGTTGGAGTCAATTGAGGGAATATTTACCTCTTCTGTTGAATTCGTCATAATATTTCTTAAATTTCAAAACTGAACTAGAATTAACTAAAGACTATGAAATCTGAAATTCAAGAATGAGAAGAGAAATTGACAAACTCAAAGCTTCTTCGAACTCGTCTAAGATGCAAGAAAGGGCTTTAATTGACCTGAGTTTTATTTTAAGAAGTGAAAGTTCGGTGCTGTGATACCATGTTGAGAGAGCAAAAGAAACATAGGAGAGCTGAAAATTGGTGCAAATATCGACTGACTTTTATTGAATAAACAATGTTTTCTTATATACAAGCTCAATAACTCTAGTTACATTTGAGCTAAGCTGAAGTAAACTAACGGTAACCAACTCTAACCACTAACCAATCTGTTTAACCAAAACAACTTACAACCTGTTTTGACTAAACTACCCTTATATTTGCAATACTTATAATATGGAGTTCAAGAGTTATGATTCAGATAGATATAGAGGATTCAACATGTTAAAAGAATCTCCTTCAAATTTCAATCTCAACACGGTTTGCCAGTATGCCCAGCATCCAATACACAGGAGAGGTTTTCTTTTTTTTTTTTTCATTAAGTTCTATAACTCTGTTTGCTTTTAAGTATTTAGATTTTCTTAATTTTCTCAATGCCATAAAATTGTCGATGGTGTTTCATTCCTTGATTTGAGAGAAGATGATAGTTAGTACAGAACAATAGTTTATTATTTAGAATTCAAGNTTTAGTATCAATTATCCAGTTATTTTCATCAAAATAGGATAGCAAGGCCATATAATTACCTGCAAGATTTTCAGCTGAAGGCGATACATTCTCATTTCCCAGCAACTGAAGAATTTGAGTATACTATTCAGTAGTAAAAATTGGTCCAATTGTTGCATCAGTGTTTCCAGTATCAGATTTCCCAACATCTAACAACTTAGAGCTATGCACTTGATAAGCCGAAGCTTTTGATTTAGAAGTCTTTCCCTTTGTGAATTGATAGTCAGGTGGATATCCATTCAGCTTATAGCAGGTTTCACACTTATGTCTAGGGGTGTGATAAAACTCACACTCGATATATGGTTTTTTTTCCTTTATACTTCTGTCCCTGACTTTGCCCTTTACCATTTCCATTATTATGTGCATAAAATGCAGTAGACACTTCTGAATTCAAATTCATTCCAGCCAAAATTTTTTTACTCTCATCCTGATTGACAATAGAATAAGCTTGTTTCACTGTTGGTAAGGGGTTCATAAGCAAGATTTGACTTTGAACCATGGTGTATGAATCATTCAGCCCCATAAAAAATTGTAACACCTTTTGTTGATTCAAATGCTTCAAATAGGCCTTTGCCGAAGCACTATCAGGTGTAGGTAAGCTCACCAAGAATCAAGCTCACCCCAAAGTGACTTGAGCTTATTATAGTAAACAGCTACTATAGTGGTTCCTTGGGTTAAATTCACAATTTCCCGATGAAGAGCAAACACTCTAGTTCTGTTCACTTTGAGGTATTGTTCTTTCAAATATTGCCAAATTTGTGCAGCGCTTGTTGAATAGACTATTCCATTAAATATTTCCTTTGACACCAAATCAAAAATCCAAACAAGGACTGTAGATGCAAAAATCTACCTTTACAAAAAGGGGGACTGATCCCATGAGGTTGAGGCTAGCGATCTGCTGCACCTGCACATGTAAAAAAACAAATGTAAAGTAGACGAAAAACACAGAGGTGATGTTTGCCCTAAGCACTCTGACGCTAAAGTCAGCAAGGCTAAGTGAGACTAGTTTAGTGAGGGTTAGGGAGAAGAAGGTTTATCGGAAGTCTAGTCGGGGACTGTGACCATGGCTGTAATGCGGAGTTCTCAAGGGTGGGAACTCCAAGGTTTGAAGGTGTAATATCTCTGTCCTCTATGAGAGGGCAAGCCTCTATTTAAATAGGGACTGCGTGGTGTTGAATCCTGGTGGGACTGAGAGTCCTTGCGATGGTGGTTTTCTCAAAGAGTTGAGCCTTTGGCTCCTTTATCTCAGTAGGAAAATGAGTCGCAGCATGCCTAGGATACAGACCTTAGACGGATTGGGATAGTCATTGACTTCCCTAGTAGAGTTCAAGTAGTACTGTAGTTCATAGGCGACTATGGGCTCCGAGTTGATCGTAAGTCCAAAAGGTGTTCTAAGATCAGGAGGCCTGGTCCAGATGGTGAGGAACTAGGAAGGAACACCAGACGGGGCTTATCTGCAGAACTCTGAGTTAGGTCCCCTCGGAATTGGGCCTGAGCTTTTCAGCTTTATTGAAGGTGTCTTCGTCTTTGGGCCTATCTGGGCCGAGGGCATTTTTTGGCCCTTACAGTTTGCCCCCCCACTCTCTAAGTTAAGGAGTGCTTAGCTTAGAGAGTAGACACTGGTTGGAGGTGCGTCTAGTTGGCCTTCATGACTGATCGATTGAACTTATGAATGTAATTCTTCTCTGTTCCCTAAAACGAATGGTGTAACCTCTTGTCGGCGGGGAATTTGGTACGCCAATGTATTGAGGCGAGGTGAAACATAGTCATGGACGCGTTCGGTCCGTCAGACAGAGTGGAGAGGTTAGTTGACCCTATTAGACTCGTCAAATGTATCGAGTCGAGGGGGAGCATGAAAGAATCTACACAAAATCCCCTCACTCGGTCTGCCTTTCTGAGCGAGAGGGTGTGTGACTCCTCCCATGATAGTGTATTCGTTCGGTACGTCGGAGCGAATGGCTGGGTGTGAGTTGTCCCTGGAAGTGACCTGACTCGGTGTGATGAGCTGGGTGAGTGGGTGCATGGGCTATCCCTTGAAGGGGTGCCCACTCGGTACTTCCCGTCGAGTAGAATACATTAGTCTCAACTTGGTGGTGGTTCCTTAGGCTGGTTGGTTGAATCTAATCAGATGGGTGCATGTGTGCTTACTTCCCAATCGTGACTGGTTCATCCGTTCGTGATGACCGAGTAGCTGGATGCTCTTAACTTTTGGCGATGCATGTCTCGAGGTTTCGAGGCAAAGTTTATGGTTCTAGACTCATTGCTCGGTCGGGAGGGCATCTTGAATAGATAAAGTGCAAGAATTCATTGGCTTGGCCACGACCAATTGGTATGCTTGAGTCCACGTGATTAGGCGTGGCATGTGCGTGGGATCGCTATTTACAAGTGTGCCTGGGTTCACTCCACGTGTGTGGTAGAGATTTTTCCTTTGTTTGGGCAGGAAAACGAAGGGTCGCTCTGCCCCATAGCCAATGGGAGGGTGCCACCTGTCTCATTATGTCAGAGTTCATCCATAAAACTGAGGGGACGATGGTACAACTTCATTTTGCGTCCCCTTTGGTTTTCTCTGCCTTTTCTTTTTCGCTTCGAGTTTTCTTTAGTGGCGGTGGTTTTCTTTTGCAGATGCCAGCTTCTTCACGGTAAACACTGTATTTTTGAACCCTTTTTTGTTTGTTTTGTTCTTCTTTTTGTTTGTGTTGAGTTCCTGGAGGATTTTGAGTTGGATTTGGTTGATTTTTGAAAGATTTTGGAAAAAAATTTGGAGAGGTCATTTTATTTTGAAAAGGCTCGAATTTTCGGTTGAACGGAGAAAGTAGCAAAAAGTCTTTTGTTGGCGATCGAGGGCTCTGGGTTTGGGGAGAGTAGAAGATGAGTATAGATTATAGGGGTTTCCCACTCGGCTCGTCTCGGTCTACCTGACCGAGTCAAGTGCGGTGTTTGACTGGGGGGTTTGAAATTTGGTAGTCTTTTTTGGTCGAGCAGTCTTCCCAACTGGGTGGTCGGAGGAGCTAGGCTTGTTCTCGATCATTCGGACTGAGTCAAAGGTCAAATAGGAGTTGCAAAATTTGGTATTTGAGGATTGGGCGGTCGGTGGCTCAAGGCAAGTAGGCATCAGCAGTGTTGGGTTTTGGATAGAGAGTCTATCAGTGGTTCAGGTCAAGTAGGGATTAGACGGTGTTGGGTTTTGAAGAAGGAGTCGGTCGGTGGTTCAAGGCGAGTAGGGATCAGACAATGTTAAGCTTTGGAGAGGGAGTCAGTCGGTGGTTCAAGGCGAGTAGGGATCAGACGGTGTTAGGTTTTGGAGAAGGAGTCAATTAGTGGTTCAGGGCGAGTAGGGATCAGACGGTGTTGGGTTTTGGAGAGGGAGTCGGTCGGTGGTTTAGGGTGAGTAAGGCTTTAGAAAGGAGTAGGCTCTGAATTGGGAAAGGTCGGTCACCTAGGGCGAGTGGGTAGATTGCTCAATGTCTACGTCAAGATCAAGTGGTTCGAGTTGGTCTGATGCAGAAGTTGGGGATGAGTATGAGAATGCCTCGACCATTGTGATGATGCTAGAAGGTAGGGGCGTTTCAATTGGTATACCGACCGAGGTGAACGTGGCTGCCACTAGACTGAGTGGCGCCACCCAGAGTGATGATGAGCCAAGAGGTAGGGAAGGAGTGGGGTACACTCTGATGGAGTTGGTGATTCTGTGAGTTCACTCTCCACCAGTAATGACTCTAAGGATAAGCCGAGTCGACCTTGCAGCGGGATACTAAACTAGGATTACCCACCCTTATTGAAGGACAATGATGTGTGGTGGATCTGAATGATGTATCATATTCCAAAGTCTGTCAAAATTAAAGCGTCATGGTTATACGAGTGGGTCGATTGGGAGGCGAAAGGCTGGGTAAGTGTCTACGAGAAATGGTTCCACGGGCTGAGGCTTCCCATCCCTCGCCTTGTATGGGAGGTCTTGAACCATTTCATGATCACCCTGTCCCAGATTATGCCGAATGGATTGAGGTTACTGATGGCTCTAGAGGACCTTTGTGTGCAGAACCAGCTGATGTTTGGGCTGCACGAGTTGCTGTATTCGTATTTCTTGAAGGAAAACGATAAGGACAAAGGTCGATACCTGATCAACCTTAGGCATAACCAGGCTCACCTCGTGACCGACCTCCTTTCGAGTGACAAGATCTTGAAGGATCGGTACTTTTTTATAAGGGGTGATTCTATCTTTGTAGAGAGAGGCTAAGGCAAGATTCCGTATACCTTGCGAGCGACTGGCGAGAAACTTTGTCTTTACTCTGGATTTTGATTACTAAAATCTTATTGTGTTTTTTCTTTATAGATCTTGAATTCAACCGAGTCGAGAAGAGTGGTGATGGTTTGGACGTGCAAACCCAGAAGATTCTAGGCATTCCAAAAGTGTAGAGAGATTGGCGGGTGGTATTGGAGGAGGCTAACCTCAGGACGAGTCATCTTTAGGCCGGAGTAGGTGCTATCCAGCGAGGTATCCCCTTCCCTTTGCTGAAAAAAACCTAGAGTGTGATGCTCATCTGCTACTACAATCATATTTTCTTCGGTAAGTCGAGGTTAAACCCACTAACTATTGAAGAGTTTGCGATTTCAGAAAAGCTAATGAAGAAGCTAACTGTCCTAAGTGCAAGCGAGTCTATCACAAGACATTACAAGAAACGAAAGAGTGAATCCTCGACCAGAGAGGAGAGGAGACCGAAAGATGTGGTGGTGACTCCACCAAGTCGTCAACCCACAATTGAAGCCGGGTGGTCTTGGATGAGGAGACTGAGACGATCGCTTTTAGCATCCTAATTTCTGTGTCAACCTACTTGGATGCGGCTTCCATGAGCCAGTTGGCCGACTCATTCTTGTTCCCAGTAAATGAGGGCCGTTTGAACCCGATGGGTGGGGCCATAACCGTTGATTGAGGGGTTTCCCATGCTTTTCAGGTATAAGTCAAATTTTTACCTTATTGTGTTTATTGTGGTCATATATTGATCAAGTTGTTTTGTTATATAGGCATTCACCAGCAGCCTGCACCTGAGGAAGTCCATTGTGTCGCAAGAGAAGAGGATACAGGTTGTATCCAACTCAAATGCCATTCTACGCCAGAGAAAGGCAGTGACCCAGAAAACTCAAATGCCATTCTACGCCAGAGAGAGGCAGTAACCCAGAAAGTCTAACGGGAGAGCCAACAGCATATGAGAGAGGTTGAGGCCAAGTTGGATCGACTGAAGAGAGAGTTGGCTGAGAAAAATGCGAAGGTCGAGTCCCTGAGGGAGCAGTGCCTTAGTATCACTGACGACGCCATCATCAGGGCACCGGGAGAGTTGATGCTAGAGTACAAGGCCAAGAACACCTCCCATTGGAACCCAGAAGAGGACATCCAACTTATGCGGAAGATGGAGGAGGAGGAGGCTATTGGGCGTGTGGAGGAGCGGGTCGATGAGCAGGTATTCGACTTTGCTAGCTAGCTGGGGTGCTCGACTACAGAGGATGTGGGCAAGTAGGCTGTAGGGGTGAGTGTTGGAGCTAGTGACAGGGTGGTTGAGTCGAAAATGGGAGAGATGACTCGCACCGATGATTGTTAGGTTTATAGTTACTCATGTATTTTTTAGGCCTACGATGCCCTTCCCTAGCGTGTGTGCCTCACTTTTTGTACTTGATACTTGGCCGCTTGAGGCTATTTTATATTATACTTATCCATTAGTGGCTTTGGTGTTTTTTCTTGTGTTTCTATTTTACTGCTTTCCTTGTGGATGGATGAGTTGATTGTGAAAGAACAGCATGCATGCATGAAGAGTGGTGGAAGTGGAGAAGAAAGCATAAAAATGGATTTAAGAAAACGGTTTTAAAAAAAAAGCTTGAGAAGAAATTATACCTACTCCTTTGCTTTGGATTGATGAAGATTAGCTTCAAAAGGATGAAACCTCCACACTTTAACACCACCTTGAGAGATTAGAGAGTGGCCGTGGGTTTGAGAGAGAGTTTTGGTTTGTGTTTTGTGAACTAGTCAAGAATGAACAAAAATGCAACCTTTTGCACTTATATATACTTGGGCATTATTGCAATTATTTATTTTTCACTTCCAAGCCCAATAAAATCTTATTTTATAAAGGGACCCCATGAATTTAATATGCTACCCTTTGAATAATCAATATTATTCAAGGGCCCATGTAAACTAAACTAGTTTACATTAACAACCCATAAATTTACCCTTTTTACCCTTTAACTATTAAAAGGTTATTTTTGTTCATCTCATTAATCTTAACACTTTAAGATATAATAATTAAATATAATTAATTATTGCTTGACCATTTTAACCCTTAAAATGTCACAAATTGTTTTCTATGTAACTATTACTATAGAAATCCCGTTATTACCCTCGGAAGGTGCTAGCCCTCTTCGGATAATCATTTCTCTCTCTCATCCTTCTCTAACTTCTCAAGGCTATTGGTGTGACCATGTAGGTCCACCGTGGATTAGCCGTGAGCCGGTTCTGGATGAATCCGGAAACCTGTCCGGAGGCCCAACGACTATGGTAAACATCTAGCAATGTGCCATAGTCCCTAAACCACGATGAAGAAATACTTCATCGAACCCATTTCAGATCATACGTACCATGCAGGTAAAGTCCCTCCATTGAGATATCCTAATCGAGTATGGATTCATGGAACGTCAAAATCCTAAACTCGATCTTCTACCGAATTGTCGATCAATATGTCCGGAACTTGTCATCACAAACTTACTTTTGTATGACTAATAATAGACTCTGGCCAGAGATTCAGTTTTCTGACATTTATCGATGTTCGTCTAGGAACTCGAATCCGGATGGAGTCAGCGGTACTCCCGATCCTATATTTCCGAGTCAATGGATCCCCTCTTGACCATCGTTCGTTTCCGCATATGAACAACGCATGACCAAATAGGCTTTATTGTACGAAACATGATTAGTCTCGTACTTATACACCGTATGAACCATACGCATCCATATCGGATCCGACTACAATGTCTCAGGTCAAAGGACTACATCGTGCACTGATATAACCAAACGATAAATCATTGACTACATGCTTTTCCAAGTGATTTGTCGTTATTCGGTCACGTTCGAAAAACAGTTCACCAACCGTTAATCCATACCAATGCCCTAGTGACATGACTATCATCGTCATCCGTACTTATATCAACTCATGATATCTTTCGGAAGCATCCGGTATGCCTACTGTACAATATAGTTGCCCAAATTTATATTGCTTCCGTAGGGAACCCTTTTCGATAATTCATTTCCCTATTAAATGAATCATCTGGACAATTCATATACATACTTTATTTTAAATGCATGACTGAATAAAGGAAGCAATTTACATATATGAATTGAAGAACTCTTTCTTCTATTATTTATGATATATTTAGATACAAGACAAAATGCTCTAAAACCGACAACACGAATGGTTTCTAGGGCATACACTAATATACACTAACAGATTGCTTGATTGTTTGTAGATGTATTAGGGGTTAAACCGACTGCTTGTGCTATGATTTTGACGAGGCCAAATGGCTGAGTCGTCTGGACTGTCTAATGGGTTGGGTCGCTGAATTGTCGATTAGAGGTGTAAGTCTTTCAATCAATCTGGGCCGACTGAAACTGTAAATCTATAAATCGGTCTAGGATGATTGAAGCTGTAACTTATGAATCGGTCCTGGTCGATTGAAGGTCTAAACTTAGGAATCAGTCTGGGCCGATTGAAGGTCTAAACTTATGAATCAGTCTAGGCCGATTGAAGGTATTAACTTATGAATCGGTCTAGGCTGATTGAAGGTGTAAACTTATGAATCAGTTTGGGGCGATTAAAGGTGTATATTTATGAATCAGTCTGGGCCGATTGAAGGTGTATATTTATGAATCAGTATGAGTCAATTGAAGGTGTATACTCAAGAGGGCGGATGGATGGATTGGACTTCATGGTGATGGTTGGCTCGGGCGTAGCGCTTGGCTGAGGAATAGCTGACCTCACTGATCTTCGACCCTCTAGAAATAATTGAGCAGAGCCCCTTTGGTGTTGGTTCTCGTGGAGGTGGAGATGTTTCTTTTGAGCTTCTCTGGCTGACTGTATTTTTGTCTTTATTTGTCAATAGATCTCGGAGATGTCCCCTCTTGAGTAGTGCTGCAACTTCCAACCGTAGGGTGATGAAATCTACGGTGTTATGACCATGGTCACCGTGGAATTCGCACCACTTAGTCGTGTCCCTCCTTGCTTCGGGATTGAGCTTGTTCGGCCACTTGACGGTATGTCCCATCCCTTTCATGATTGCCATGACTTGGGTTGGTTCGACGTTAAAGTTGTAATCTGGAACTTTGTATTGGCTCGATCTGGATGGTCTATTGTCGGTTCTAATTAGCGGGTGGTCATATGGTTTTTTAACTTTGTTCAGATTGCATGGAGAGGGTTGGTAACGGGGCTCAATCGATTTGGACTCTAACCTTCTATCATTCCACCTTTGGTGACGGTCGTCATACCTGGCATGCCTCATCTGGTTCATTTCATCTTCCTCCCACCTTATTTGAATCACAGATCTAGCTAAGGCATCTTCCATCGTGATGTAGCCGAGCTTTGTCAGGTCTTTGTATAGTTCTCCATCTAGGAAGAGACCCTTTCTAAAGGTGTCTATTGCCGTCTCTGGGTTACAGGAGGGGATGAAGATTTTTTCATTATTGAATCTGCTGATGTATTCTCTCAGCAGCTCCCCCCTCTTCTGATAGACTCTGTACAGGTCGGCTGATAGTTTCTCGAGTTTCTTGCTATTGGCAAATTGTTCAACGAAGGTGTCGGTGAGTTGGGCAAATAAGTTAATTGAATAGTTTGGGAGGTTAGTGTACCACTGAAGAGTTGGGCCATAGAGGCTTGAACCGAAACTCTTACACATGTAGGCTTTCCTTAGTGCTCGGGGTATCGAGACTGCAAACATCTGCTGCTTGTAAGAGGTTATGTGGTTATCTGGGTCGGTTGTGTCGTCGTAGGGCTTCATGCTGGGGATGGTGAATTTGTGTGGTATCTCGGCTAGTGCGATTACTTCTACAAAGGGTGAATCGGCATAGCAGTGAGGTTGGCTCTTTTTTGTTGGGATTGGCATTCCGGGTATGCTCCTCATCACTGCCTAAATGTCGGCCAGTCTTTTGGCTAATATTTGCTCCATGGGAGAGGCGAATACCACTAGGTCGTCCTGGTTGACTCGGTTGGCTACGTGATTTGCACTCGATGCGTTTTGGTAGTGTAATATCCCACTTGAGGTACGTATTTAAGAGTTGTTGTATTAGTTAAAAGTTTATTGTTTCAACTTAAATTGAGTTTGTATGTTGAATTGTTGCCTTGAAATTGGTTGAGTTTTGGTGAAGTTGGAATCCAATCTTCGCCGGGGCGAAGAAGAAGCTTCGCCGCGGCGAGGAGGAGAAGTGGCATTACGGGTAGGTTCTGCCCTATTTCGCCGAGGCGACGAAAAATGCTTCGCCGCGGCGAAGAGCCTAAAACAAAGATTCTTGAGTTTTCTAGAGAATTCTTCTTTTGGGACACAATGACCATTCTACCCCTATTTAGTAGGAAAAGTGGGGAGTAAATTGAAAGGAAATTTAGTAGAGATTGTGTTTGTATGGGGGTGTAGCTGTAAAGAATCAAAGGATATAGATGGAATTTTCAAGAAAGGACAAGGGCAAAATGGGAAATGAAGCTTTTAATATGAACTAAAAAGAGTAAAGTGTAGAGAAAGCCCTTATTCATTTCATTCCACCGCCTCTTCCAATTGCCCATATTCTCTCAATTTCTCCACCCAATTTTCCAAGAGTTCTAAGGGATTTAAGAAGGGTTTTGAGTAGAGATTTCATCTAAAGCTTCCTAAGGTAAGAATTCATGCTTTAGATGTGAGTTTTCTTGTATTTATAGTGAGGTCTTATTGTGTTGTTGCTGTCCTTGTGGTTGTTTTGAGTTGTAGAGAAGAGACAAGTCCACAAAGGGAAGGAAAAGTGCTAAGGAACCCATCTTTGCACAAGGTAAGTAAATCCAACCAAGTTGAGTTATGACTAAGCTTTGAGTAGAGACTTATTTTAATTATGTATGTACATGGTATACCTACTGAAAATTGAGATGAGATGTGTGCTTAGTCTTAGTAGTTGGGATTGATTAAATATGAGAAGTGTTGTTGATATGTGTATTGAGAATGGAGTTTGAGATGAAGTTTGAGAGATGTTGTGTAATCCTTTTTGGGAGTGCTTTTCTTGACAGGGATTATGAGTAATTGAGGGAGTTTTTCCCCAATTTGGATGGCTAGAAAAATGAAGTTTAGTAGTAATTTTCGTAGGGTGTTTATATGCACATGAGATGTTTGAGGAAATGCCTAAGTGAAATCTGCCCTGTCACTGCCGTAACTTTCTGAGTAATTTTTGAGTATCTTACGGTTCGAACTGGGCTGAGACCAAAACAGAGAAGTTGTAGCCCTGTTTCTAAGCTTTGAAACGAGACCAGAACCGTAGTAATCCGAGGTGTATAGCATAAGTTATGGCCGTTTTAGTGTGACTGGTGCAGAATGACTGTTTTGAGGAAATCTTGTAGTTGGCATTTCATTAGTGCATTAGGGAGCATGAGATAGCTCTACACCTTTGTTTATACACTTGAGAAGTAGTTTGAGATTTAGTATAGACTGTGAGTATAAGTTCTTTAAGAGTTAAGAGAATAGAGTAGGTTGTGCGATGGGGAACCCGTGAGTAATGGGTAGAGTATTCCCGCATGTACGCCGCATTGAGAGTGCGGCATGAGTATCAGATAGAGAAGTGGTGTAGCCCGTGAGAGTGCATGCGGATGAGGGCTATACCCGAGTACCCGAGAGAGAGAGATTATACACTCACATGGCCAAGGGTTCCGAATCCATGCATAACCGAGTCCGATCGGCTAGAGTGAATAGAGGTCACGTAGAGCGGGAGTGAGTCCCGGCCGTGCCCCCGGTGAGATGGGGTCGTGATTTATGAAAGAGTTATGAGAAAAGAGTTTCTAAGAGAAAGAGAAAGAGGAAAAGAAAGACGCACCCAAAGAGTTATTGAACGAGGAGTTGTAAGGAAAGAATTAGAGAAAGAGAGTTACGGGGCTAGTATGAGTAGAGGATTTACTTACTGGGCATTGTTTAGTGCTCACCCCGTTGTTTTCCCATGTTTTGCAGGACCTAGGTAAGGACACTGTCAGATGGATGTCGGCGTGCGAGGAGGAGTGGCTACACTGTCCCTGATGTTTTGATGACTTTTTGTATACGTTATATATATTTTGTGTAAAAATGCATATGTTTGTAAAGAGTATGTATATATGTTTAATAAAAGAAAAACTTGGGCCCAATTTCTTTATGTTATTTTATATGTATTTCATTATAATCTATTGAGTAGTAGTGGCTATTACAGGTAGGTCAATCCACGTGGTGTAGCTTGACGGATCACCTAGTTGTGTGCCGCTTGGTAGCTTGGATCCCTATTCATTCCCTCTGGTTGGGTGACTCCCATCATGACCGATCAGGTGTTTCGCCCCACATGGATTGTAAGGGTGGTTATTTAGGATTCGCTCGGTTCGATAGGATGGATGGACTCGAGCGGGATGGTTTGAAGGAGTGGGGGACCACTCGACCCACAAGGATGAGCTGAGCCAAGTGGGGTTTGGGTAGGGATGATTGACTGAAGGTGAGACGGGATGGCGAGGATGGATGGTTCTTGTTGTAGTGGGCTTTCTGTCACTTGGACGCCTTGATCTCGCGCCTGAAGTGGACCGACTGAGAGTGGCTCTATCGGCAGCCCCCGTTCACTATTAGTCAGGGCTGAATCGTTAGTTAATGACGAACATAGTTGGCATGACCTCGTATCCGAGATCGTGGTCTGTGTTCTAGAGTTTGGAGAGGTTGCATAGACGGAACTGCGGCATGAAACCGATTGGGTTGTACCTGACAAGGCAGGAGCTCAAGATCATAAAACTGACTTAGCTTCTCTTTTAGAGATTAGTTCTCGCCCTGATAGAGGCGTTTTCAGTCTGGATGGTAGTGTTCTCAACTTCCAGTGTGGCCACCTTGTTTGAGTGTTGTTGCATGAGGGTGGTTAAAGCCTCTAGTTTGGCCTCGAGGCCAGGATTAGTGTTATCAGAATTGTCAGCCATAGAGAGTTTGTTTACGTAGCAGGGTTTGTGAGACGAATGATTGCCAGAGGTCCCATGGTGGACTCCAAACTGTAGATGCAAAAATCTACCTTTACGAAAAAGGGGACTAATCCCGTGAGGTTGAGGCCATTAGTGATCTACTGCACCTGCACACGTAAGAAAACAAGCATGAAGCGGACAAAAAACACCGGGGTGGTGTTTTCTGTAGGCACTCCGACGCTCAAGTCAGCAAGGCTGAGTAAGGCTAGTTTAGTGAGGGTTAGGGAGAAGAAGGTTTACCGGAAGTCTAATCGGGGACTGTGACTACAACTGTAATGCGAAGTTCTCAAGGGTGGGAACTCCAAGGTTTGAAGGTGTAATATCTTTGCCCTCTGTGAGAGGGCTAGCCTCTATTTAAATAGGGACTGCGTGGTCTTCGAATCCTGGTAGGATTGGGAGTCCTCGCAGTGGTGGTCTTCTCAAAAAGTGGAGCCTTTGGCTCCCTTATCTCAGTAGGAAAAGGAGTCCCAGCATGCCTAGGATATGAACCTTAGACGGATTGGGACAGTCATTGACTTCCCTAGTAGAGTTTAAAAACTGATCTTATAAATGAAGAAGTTTTAACTAGAAAGGGATATGGACCTAATGTTGTTTGCTACAATACTTTAATCAGATGGTATTGCAAGAATAAAGAAGTCAACGAAGTTCTTAGTCTTTATCAAGAGAAAATTTTAGAAGGAATTAGGCCTAATGTGATTATAAATAACAATTTGTTAACTTGCCTTTTTCTTAAAGCTAATGTAAAAGATGCATAGAAATTTGTTGGTGAGATGCAACTTAATGGTTTTACCTTATTCTTGGACACACAACATTTTCATTGATGGACTTTGCAAGAATGATGTGTTTCGAAAGAAGTGGAAATGTTTCATACTTTAGTAAATATTAAGTTTGCAGTTGACCTTGAAAGCTTGAATTCCCTCTTTGATGGATTATGTAAAATAGGGATATCCGAAATTGCTCGATAGCTATTTTAGAAATTTCTCTCATTGAAAGCCTAGTGCCTCAGAAATTTTGTAACTGTTTTTAGAATTTAGTTTTGATGGATTCCATCGTTTCCAAATTTTACAAGCAATTGGGGTCATAATATAGATTACAATGTTATAAGAAGCACATTTATAACAGAAGCTCTTTACTAAGATATGTGTATGTGCGACTGTCTAATCACTTGATATGTGTTGATCATATATGTTAATGTACAGTGCACATTGTGGATAAGGTAATGTAGAACATTACAATAGTATCATTAAGTGTTAAGGACATCAAGTCAACTCCTTTGTGCTTCACTATAGTTATGGAAATTCAATTAAGACTTTTCAAATAAAAAAATTTCCCTCGTTATTAATAAACTATTAGTGCGCTAGAAAATATATTTATAAAATTAATAAATATTTATTAAATTGCCTTGATTCTATTATTTTAACCCTTATAATTTAACAGTAGAGATTTTTACTATTTTATGAATTTGATTATTTTTATTATATTAAACCTCAAGACTGTCAATATAATTCTATTGTATAATACAAAACTAGTAATTATATTAAACTATACGTACTATTATTTCAGTAATATAGATATTTCAGCAATATAATTAACGTAATAATCTTATTAACATGATAATAAAACATTATTCATGTAACTTCTAAAAAGTAAAAAACAATATCCCTTGAATTTTTATTATATCACATTCGATTATGTGAAATATTGATTTTGGCATATTTAAAAGTTTGAAGAACAAATAGAAAAAAAAAATTTATATATCATTATAAATTAAATGCAAAGTTCAATAACATGATTTATTTAAATCTTATAATTTTATTAAAAAAGGTAAAATTGAATACTTATATAAATTGGTTTGTTTGATCAACTAGATAATTTTGGATTTAGTAGAAAACCACTTCAAATCGAAAAACACCTAAATGTGGATTTACATTTTTAACCTTGAAGTGAAAAATTTTTGAAATCATAAAGGTGGTTTGAATAGGAAAGATCGATACTTGACATAAGTTTACAATTTTGAAAACCTTAAAGGTTGTTTGTGAAATTTGTCAAAACATTTCTCTTTAATACATTTGCCTTTTGCAATGACCTTACTTCGGAAAAAACGACCCACAAAAACACTCTTCATACATGGCTTTAAGATTCAGATCCCCATTTCGTTCGTACTCAATCTCTCAAAACCCATCTTCGAAAGTTAATGTTTTATTTTTGTTAGCTCACTTACACAACCTCACATCTTCAAGCTCCAAAAATGAAGTTTCGTATTCTTTTAAAAAACCCCTTGAACGATCCTCGCTTGCTAAATTCCTCGAAGAAAATTGTCGATCAGGTAGCCTTACTCTGAATGAAGCATTGTACTTTTTTTATTACATGATTAATTTGAAACCTCTTTGGCCAATTTCATCATTCACTACTTTGTTTAGTGCACTAGCTAAGAAGAAGCATTATTATGAAGTGATTTCGCTATATAAGCTGTTGAATTCAACTGGGTTGTCTCCAGATTTTATATCTTTGAATATTTTGATCAATTGCTTCTGTAATATTGAAAGGGTTTCTGATGGTTATGCGGTTTTTGTGGGCGATTTTGAAGTTGGGTTTTAGCCCAAATACCGGGACATTTAATTGTTTGATTAAAGGTCTGTGTGTAGAGAGAAAGATTATGGAATCAATGGAATTGTTCAAGCAAATGGTTGCTATTGGTTGTAGGCCTAATGTGATCACTTGCAACACTTTGATTGGTGGATTGTGTAAAACAGGGAAGATAAGTGTTGCCATAAATTTGCGTAGAGGATGTTAATGGGAATATAATTATGGTGTTATTTGAGGCCAGATGTTGTTACTTATAATACTATAATTGGTGGTCTTTGCAAGGCTGGATTTGGAAAGCTAGACAATTATTTTTGGAACAATGATTCAGAGGGGTGTGGTTCCTGACATTTATACTGACAACATTTTAATGAACGTTATTGCTTGGCGATAGAATTGTAATGCGAAGGAGTGTTTGATTCTATAACTAGAAAGGGTATAACCTGATGTTGTTTCCTACATACTTTAATCAATTGGTATTGCAAAAAAGAAGTCATGAAGCTCTTATTCTTTTTCGAGAGAGATTTCAGAAGGAATTAGGCCTAATGTGATTACATATACACCTTGTTAACTGGCTTTTTTCTTATAGCTAAGGTGAAAGATGCAACATTAATTTTGGTGAGATGCGACTTAATGATGCTTTTCCTAATTTTTGGACATATAGCATTTCATTAGGACTTTGCAAGAACGATTGTTTTGGAAGCTTGAAATGTTTAATGCTCTAGTAAATAATAAGTTTGCAGTTAGTTGAAGGTTTGAATTCCCCTTGATGGATTTTGTAAAACAGGGAGATTCAAAACTGCTTGGGACCTATTTCAGAAATTTTCTCTTCATGAAAAACCTAGTGCCGACGTTGTAACATATAGCATTTTGATCAATGGGCTGTGTAAAAATGGACACCTAGAAATGCAAATGAGTTGTTGTCATATATGGAGGAAAAAGGTTTGCTCCAAATGTAGTCACATTTAATACGCTTATGTTTGGTTTCCTTAAATAATGATTATCCCAAATTTGTTGAACTCCTTCATAAGATGGTGGATAGAAATGTGAAGTTGACTGAATGTACAATGTCCTTCGTCATGCGCTAATAATGAAGGCTGAAATTATAGTGAATGTTTGAACAAGCTTCCTCAATTCCGATCCAAAAAGAAATTGAATTTTACGTGATAAAACTCAGTGAGTATTAAACTTTTTTGGGAAGCAAATCCTGCAAAAGTTCATCCCGCTGCCCAAATGCTCTATATTGGTTACGTAAGCAAAGGTTCAGTAACACTTTTAATCTGTTCAAATTTGATAGGGATGGGGAGGGGGATGGGAGGGGGTGATTAGAATGATAGCTTTCCTGATCAGACATACGATACGTGATCTGTCTCTGTTGTAAGTACTTTATTGGAGGTGGCAGCATTGCAGGTTGCGTTGGATTTGCACATGTAGTAGATCTTACAGGTTTGAGGATTATTTTAGGTGTAATTTTCAGTAACATGTTTATATGAGGAATTGTGAATGGTTCTACTTCACTAGACAATAATGGTAGCTGCTCAAGTTCATCTATTCAAGCTAATCATTTTACTGGACAATGGTACGTTGCAACTGATTAACTTCATTCATTGATATTCTCAATTATCCAGGCCTGATAATCTTGATATATTTATAGTTTTTCACATGTTTCTGTTTCTCAATATATTCTTACCAGGTGTGTCTCTAATGTAGTTATGCGAGCATGTGCTCTTTTAGCGATAGTTGATGAAGACAAACAAAAAGCATCAAGAAGGTTTTTCACTAGAATATCTTAAAGATTTGGATGCACAACAGGGGCCGTCAATGGATCTACTATTGGAACATAAAATGACAACATTACAGTCAAGAAAAATTGGTCTGGTGTTACATGTGCAGTTGCTGTAACTAATCGTGGAGATTTGGTCGATATGGGATTTCAAATTGCCATTGAAATCTATGAAGCAGCCTGGTCTGAAAATGCACTCGTGTAAGACCCCTAATTTATTTAAAGCTGTTATCTTTAGTTAGTTAATAGGTTGTTAACTAAGGTATGAGTTTGTGTTTTTTAGATCTAAATCTATCTCAAATCTGTGTAGATTCATTTCATCATCGGTTTTGTCAGTTCATTTATTTTATTTTTGGTGGATGTACCGTTTAAACCATTTTTCTAGTAGATTCTTGATGTTGTGAAATTGTTGACAAAACTCCGGTAGTTATAATGTCTAGTAGAATAATTTTTTTTGCTCCTAGTGTGAGGAGGGGAGAAGAATATCATAGATAGATAATATAGGATTCTATATAGGGTGATAGAGAAATTAATATTAGAGGAGAAATCAAGAAAGATACCAAGGACTCAAAACTCGATCCTAAAATGTAGAAGATAAGGACTAATACTCATTTGCATCCTTCCTTTACGTCCTGCATCATCAGGTTACTGCCTTTAGGATAAATTTCTGCCACTACAATTGGAAACTTACATTCTGCATAATTTACACTGCAAAATATCTGCTCCAGAACTATTTGTTTCTGATAATTGACTGACTCATTGCTGTTTTCTGCGTAGTTGTTCTTCTAAAACTCCTGAAGCTTGGACCACCATTGATTTTTTTAGAGTGCTAAATTACATGCATTCGTTGGCCTACGGGCATTGACTCTTACAAGGCCAAACCTTGTAGAATGGATGAAACCAACAATAAATGAAGAATGTCTGTATAGATGTCATGCAGATTCTGCAATGTTCTCACCTTCTAAAGTATCGATGAGAAAACACTTAAAGGTTTTTTGCAGTCACTTTTGTATACACTTGCAAAAAGATGTTTCCATATTGATTGGTTTTCTTATGACTTATTATTGTCATGCAATTTTATGTACAGTTTAATGAGTTGTATTTTTAAAAGAAAACATTTAAATGCTTATGTAAATATATTGTTCAACTATTAGTCATCTGATTCTTGTAACTATTTCAGAATTAGTTTTGATGGGTACATTGTTTCCAAATTTTTGCAAGAAATAAGGTCATAACAGAGATTCAATGTTATAGGAACTAGAAGCACATTCATACAAAAGTTTTTATTAAGATGGTGTATGTTTGACTGTTTAATCACTTGATATGTGTTGATCATATCTATTATGTGTCGTTAACATTTATGACAGTTCAGTATCAGTTATTAGTTTTTATAGTATCAGATCAATTTTCCGTTTTACAATATTAGAATAATTATGTTCATGGAATCAGTTCATTTATCAGTTATTATTTTAATGTATTAGAAATGAACTAAAAAGTAAACAGTTAATAATAATATTTCACTCTAATACTAGACTTTAAAAAATCTTCCCTATTAGAATTAATATATATATATGGGGGTGAAGTGTGGATTTTAAAAATTAGGAAATTGCACACCAATCTCTAGTATCGTTGCAATAAACCCAACGCTCAATACACTTAGAGAAACACAGAGCAAGAGAGTAGAAGAAGGGAACCAGAAGATCAACCCTAGTGCCAAAAACCCAGAAGAAGAAACACAGACACGGCTATGGTGGATATAACGAAAACCCGGAAGAAGAAGACATAGACACGGCTATGCGGATACTAACAAAACCCAGAAGCAACAGAGCCCAAGTCTCCGACTCGAGAGACTCAGTGTCTCGGACTCAGACTCAGAATATGAAGCACAGCAAAATTTGAGCTTCAAGGCATTGAGTCTCACTCCCAATGAACCTCCACTATAGTCCATGTTCAAGTACGTTTTTATATCAGTTTGAATATGATTTCAATACCCAGTTCTTGGATTTTTGTTTTTGTATATTATTTGTTTTGCTTTTTTATTGTTTTTTGTTGTGTTTTAGTATATAATGGTTTTGGGAGATGGCTGAAATTAAGAAGCGTAGAAGCAAGAGAAGCTATGAAGAGATTTTTCGATACTCCTGTTATTTGGCAAGAGTGGCTCGAGATGAAGCTTCTATTTCAACTGGGTATGTTTTTGTTTGTCATTTTGTGTTCTTGTTATTGGTTTCATGATTAAATTTTGATTGCTTAGGATTTTGGTTACGAGAGAAAGTATAAAGAGAAAAATTAAACGGATTCTTTTGAAAGAGAAGTGTTTATCTTTTGGGGTTTAAATGGTGAAAACGTGTTGAATTAAAGTTATTGTGACTTCTACTACTGGGCCTTAGCTCAAATGTCGGCTAATTGAGTAAAGAATGAATTTTGAGCTTTCTTCCTTTCTATTTTTTTTTTTTTTTTCACATTTTGCAACTAGAAGCAGTGATGATTGACTTGGTAGGTTAGTTTTGATAATTTGCGTTGTCGGATATTTGTTTGTCTATAGATTTTGATTCCTCTTGTCATTGCTTTTCTGGATAGCCTGCTTGCCCGCATAAAAAAGTGTTAATCTAAAGAGAAAAACAGATTCAACATGATTGACAAATAGTCCGCCATTAAGCGGCAGAAAATATTGCCTAAAACCAAAACAAAGTGCATGGGAAAGAAAAGGGCCGATACAGAACTTAGCTGAACAAAACAAAGTAAAGAAGCAAAACCTAAGTTTGAGGATCCGAATGACCGCATATCAAAGACTCCCCCACCAGAAGAGCCAAGTATACATTGACAATTGTACTGCTTTTTATCAAACCTTAACTTTAGGCCAAGTAGAGATTCTCTCGCACTTTAGAGAGAGATTGCTTTTTATGCTTTTTTATGTTGGATAGGCAAATACAGAGAGATAATATTGATGGTTTTAAATTTTTTGTCAGGCAACTCTGAAGATCTGAAAAAATTCTTTAGCAGTGTTGGTGGGTTGAATTTGTTCGAATTCTGCAGGACAAGTTCATCGAAAGTCAAGGGTATGACTCTCTTTCTCTCATTCATTATTTTATCAATGTTCTTTGTGCATTATGCTTCAAATGAAAAAGGGGAAGCATCCACTGATCTTCCATGTGCACATCAGTCTTACATTCAAATCCTTATTTAACATTGTCTGACCTTAAACTTCAACATATGTATGCATAATGTGGACTGTACCACAGAAATTAGCCCTAAGAACTAATTTTAATGAGACTGGGAGATCAGCATGGTTGATGCTTCGCCGAGATAGAAACTGCTAAATGCAGTCCATTCTCTTTGATCAAATTCTCAAGTGCTCACTGAACTTCAATTTGATTTCTTCCTTCATGCTGTCAATAAATCATTTAGTTCTTATGCTTTTGGTTTTAAGATGAATGTCCTGCCAGAGACGATTACGCAGTCTCAAATAAACCTGCAGAAGGATTGAATTCCATAATTGGTAAACTTTGCTTAATTTTCTAAGTATAAAGAGTCTAACTGTCTAAGAATATTTTTTTATTTTGCTGCAAGTGAAATGCTTAGGAGACTCGACCATAGTCCCATATAGATTTACCCATACTCCGGCTTGCCCTATGTCTGGACCATTGTATACTAATTATATATCCCTGGTCAATTTTTGAAGGGCCTGGCATATGTGGATTTGCCGATGATGCACACTTTACTGCATCAGTAGGAAAGAACAAAAAATGTTTTCTTGGGAAGAAGATAAGCATTGCAGATCAAATCCGAAGCAAAAGAGAAAGGATTCTGCTGGTCATGGGCCTCTGGAGAACATGGTAGGCTAAGTGGATTAGTTTTTATCTTTGTTATTTTGTGTGTGTGTGTGTGTTTTTTGTGTGTGTGGTGCAATGCGTCTATAGATGTTTGCATGTTTTGTTTTCCACTTCTACATTTTATTTTCTTACTCCTTTGGGTAATGGCAGCGCAAAGTATAATCAGACTTTCAGGGAGTCTAGAGCGCCACACTGTGTTGTCTAATAAATGTATGATAACTTCAGCTGAAGGGGAGGAACACATTTGCAATGCACAGGAATGTTTCAGGACCACTTGGTGTGCCCTCGACAAATCCAAAATCCAGGGAAGTGGAAGATGAGAAGCTGAAGTCAAATAATGAGTTCAGAGAAATGTTCCTTAAGAAGTGAGGTTTGTTCTTGGGGTTACATGTTACATGTTAACTAGAATAGCATAGTAATTGGCAAACTTCTCTTTCTTATAAAAAAAAAACACAAGGCTTTGCCTTAATATGTTTCTATAAACACAATTATGACCAACGATACTTGCTTGAGGGCGAAAAAGCAATGGCCTTGCATCTCATGCTTGTGGAAAATGTGAAAAAATGTCTTTGTTCTGGTAAATATCTGAGGAAGAATATGAAGAATATCATCTGTATGCTTGGTCGATTAAAATTTCCGCACATGTATATTAATTTTTATTGTCTGTTTTGAATGAATATTTATATCTCATATGATTATGTTTGTTTCACTTAAAACTCTTCATGATTATGTTCGATGCTTTCCTAAAAATTCTCACAAAATCGAGAATGAGGTTTTCACTTTGTACATATTAGATCTTGAATTAGTACCAGCCTTCAAAAAAGACTCAATTGTTTCACTTTATATTTTCGAAATGGAATATTTACATAATCCCCATCATTTATATTAAACAATATTCCATGGTATTTGTATTAGATTCCTTTTTTTTAAGCAAGTGCTTGAGAGGTTTTAATTGAATTGATCTATGAATTATGTTTCATTTTCCGTTTCCTTTATGTACTAAAGCACTTGTTTTTTGTTGATATTGAATAAGTGCACATATGATGTGGTCTTTATGATACTGTTAAACGAGTGTATGAATAATATGATACTATCATTTTACGGAAGAGCATATCACTTCATTTTTATGCCCATCTAAGAGAATAAGCGAACAAATTTGGGTAGCAAGAGCTGCACTTGATTTGGGCAATCCACCAAGATCGGCTTTGATGGAGCAAAAGGGCACTGAGATTTATGTTGCACAATGAAACTTCAACCTTTAAACAAACAAATCTTGTATTGAAGTAATGGTTCTTGCTTGGAATGAACAAACCTGATCAATGTCAGCCCCATTTCAGCAAAAAACAAACAAAATCACAACACCAATACGCACTGAAAAAAGCAATTTCTCTAGTACAAAAAATGTACCATTGGTTACAACTTTGGTGAATCTAAAATCCTCATAAATCGGACTTTAAAATTAATGCTGTCTCTGCTCAAGTGACTAAACAGTGGGAAAAAGCACTTATCTATAAATATGGTCTTTCTTGCTTCTAATATAAGTAATCAGTTTATGTAAACTTTAGATATTCTCTCCTTCTTCTTCCTTTCTTGGGGGTGCGGAGTTGCATAAGAATTTGCAATGTGGCAATAGATTACTCTTTTTTTCCTTTTTCCCTTCTTTAAAGTGTTGATACTATTATTTTAATTTGAAATTTTTGCAGATCTACTTGAAGTTTGAACAGTCTTCTAGAGATCCAGCCCATGTTCAACTTCTCTATGAACGTGCTATTACTGAGTTTCCTGTATCAAGTGATCTCTGACTTGATTATACTCGCTATTTGGATAAAACCTTGAAGGTTTCACTCATATTTTCTCTTGTCAATTCTTTATGTTTCAGGTATTTGTAATTCTAGCAATTAATCATCTCTTTTTCCCTTTAGGTAGGAAATACTGTGCGGGATGTTCATTCTAGGGCTAGGAAAAATTGTCCTTGGGTTGGTGATCTTTGGGTTCGATTTTGGCTCACTTTGGAACGTTGCCGTGCGCCTGAGAAAGAGATATCTACTGTAAGTTTCAGTTGTTACCCTTCATCTGTTGCGAGTTATGAGAGATTGTTATAAGTAGCTTAAGAGCAATGAAGTTTCACAAACTTTACTGTTGGAATTTCATTCTGCTCCTTTTAAAAATATAGAGGTTTACTCTTGTTATTTAAAAAGATTTTCATATCATATTCAGGTCTTTGAGAAGTCCCTTCTATGGACTTTTTCAACCATTGAGGAGGTAAAGATATTCTTTTCTCTAATTTGCAGGCTTGACTTACTGCTCTTTGTAACTTGTTATTGTTTCATCTACATTTTATGCATTAAAGATCTTTGTTAATCGGGCCCTCTTTATTTCAGTACCTAAACTTATTCCTCAGTCGAGTGGATGGTTTGAGACGAAGAATCCTTTTGCCTAGAGCAGAAGAGGATGAACTGAATTTTCCATTGATAAGGGAAACCTTTCAGGTTCGCATATGTATACTGTTCATTTTTCCTTGTTAAAATTGTTTTTAATTGATGTCAAGAACTTGAAGCTTCTCAAGACATTTGTAGATTCTCTATTCATGGTGAATTTTGGATGAAGAAAATGTGGACCTTGTAGCTAGTCTACTCTTTCAGGGTCCAGGCATAGATCTCTTACAAATGTGTATCAAGTGCTTCTACCCTTAGACTTTGAAGAAAAGTCTATTAATTTACTTCATTTACTGTGCTGTTATAGTACCATTATGACCACTTTATGTAGAATTTACAGTGCATAACTCTCGGTACTCCAAGATGGCTTTCGTTAATTGCTAGATTGTTACCTTTGTTAATTGTTTTGTAATGGAATAGTGTCCTTTGCTAAAAAATTTCTCATTCAACATTGGAGTTGCATGCACGGAAGATATCTTTATGGATCTGTGAATTTATAAAATTGGCATGTCATTTTCAACTGGTACATCGTTGTTGTGTAATGGTTGTCTTCAATAGTTGTGTTTATAAACAATTAGCCTGATGTCTCTTTAGTGCACCATCGAAATTGCAGGCTTTGTATGATTGGATGTATTATATATACTTGAATACTTAACTGTGCAGTTTCTTCCTTTCAGCGTGCATCAGATTACTTATCTCAGCAGATGAAGAATACAGATGGTTTGCTGCATTAGTATGCTTATTGGGCTCGTTTGGAGCTAAATTTGGTTGCAGCTCTAGGTGTTTGGGAGAGCCTGGTTAAGATCTGGTTTGGCCCATTCATCCTTTTCTGTTTCTTATCCTTTATAGTTCAATATGATTGATTTATGATTCATCTTTGTATTTTTTTCCATATAATTTGCTTTTTGTCTATGCAACAGGTCAATGTTGGAAGCCTGGCAAGGTTATATAGCTATGGAAATTGATTTGGGACATTTAAACGAAGCTAGGTCCATCTTCAGGAGATGCTACAGTAAAAGATTTAGTGGAACAACTTCAGAGGTATAATTCTTTTACATTACTTGCTTTCAATTATACTAGATTGATTTATGGACAGAATTTGAATTTGAATGTTTTTAAACTGGTTGTTTCCTAATTTTATTTTATTGAAAATTGTTGCTTTTAGCAGTATGCGATGCAGCTTTATTTAATCAATTAATATTTGTCATCTACAATGCAAACATTTCTTTATCCTCTTTTTGAAAACGCTGATGGAAGTTGAAACCAGACAATGGCTTAAGTCAAGGTTGTTTATCAAGTAGGGCATTTATGGAGATCTTTTGAATCTTAACATAGAACCTGGCTCTGCAGCTGAGAATATTTTTAGAGAGTTGCCTTGCAATAGGTCACTGTTACTCAGGCACTAGAATCACAATGGTTAATATGTCATTTTGAATAATTTTTTCCAAATCATACATAATGTAATGACAGTATCTCTAGGGTCATGCTAGTTGAAAATCAGACGGATTTTTTTTTACTTTAAACTTTGAGTTACTGTACTCTGTGAAATTATGGCATATAGAAGCAATCACATTAAACTATGTTTTAAAAGCTGGACCGGACCGCCCGGTCCAACCGATTGGACCGTGAACCGGTCATGTGTCCGGTTCGAGTCAATATAAAACCCGGTATTGCGCAATAACCCATTTTAACCTGGCAATAGACCGTGTGAATAGTGCTAAACTGCCGGTCCAACCAGACCGTAAGAAAAACCAGCCCAACACTGAAAAGGGAAAAAAATCCCTAATTTCTCACTTTCTCCCATTTTGCATTTTCTTCTTTCTCTACGCGCAAAATACTCTGAAATTTTTTGAATGAAATCGCAAAAATATGAAATCCCACACAAATCAAAACTCAATCTTGCTGAAATCGCAACCATTCCTTGTTGAAATCGCACACATTCGTTGCTAAAATTGATCGCAACTCTAGCTTTGAAATCGCGATGATTTCTTCCTCCCTTGTCGGAAATCAATGACGACCGGATGACGACAACTCCATTTCTCCTCTCGTCAACGATCCAGGTAAAAAACACATTAGCCAATCTTATTTGGTTATTTTCATGACAACCATTTCAGTGGCATTGTGCTCTTTGACAATATGTCGTGTCTGCCCATTCTCATTGTTTAATCAACTCACTTCAATTTAGTCACAAAAGTGTTTTTGTAAAACTGATTCTGAAAGCATTTCAACCAAACCAAATGGGTCCTCTAAATATTCTCGATGGCCATCAACAAGGATGAAACCAAAAATTTGATTTAAAGTCAGCAGAGGGGTTACAATATATATTAGGTCCTAGAAGTTGCGCTTAGAAGGGTTAAAGTGTAAAAAAAAAAAAGAATATTTAGGAAAGAAAGAACCAGAATCTATGACCCTGATATTATGATTGTGTCCATTTCTTTTTCGATTGATTTTATGGCTGGGTTGACAAGTTATGAGTTGTGATGATCCCACATTTTGTATATTGAAATGAGTACCCTCCATAAAGCTTTGAGAATTTTGTAATATTCAGTTTTGTGCATGGTTTTATTTAATATTTTTCTTAACATTAACTTCTCAATCAATAGGATCGATTGGGGGATTGTTGGTTTCTGAGTGCTATTGCCGTTCTAACGGAGGTCTCATGAATATCAGGAGTGATTATTACTCCTGAGTACAACGAGGAAGGAATCTACACTGTTTGCTTCTGTATTCAGGTAATGAGCTCATAATATCTTTGATCAATCTTGTTAACACCTAACACTCCTCAATACATCTCGATAATTCTTTTCTTACATATCCGTAAATTAAAAAGAAATGCTTATTTTTTATGTTATCTTAGATAACTTGTTTTGGTTTGTATTCTGGAAGCCTAGAACTGTGGTTTTCCTCTTAATATTGGTTTGCTAGATAATGTATTATTTAGCCTGTCAATAATTGCTTGCTTTTGTTTCTAATTCTAATGTCTCTATAGGGTGAGTGGGTCCCTGTTGTTGTTGACGATCGGATTCCTTGTGAATCACTGGGTAAACCAGCATTTGCCACCAGCAAGAAGGGTAATGAACTTTGGGTCTCTATATTGGAGAAGCCATATCCCAAAATGCACGGTTCTTATGAGGCACTGGAAGGAGGGCTTGTTCAGGATGCCCTTGTGGACCTTACTGGGGGTGTTGGTGAGGAGATTGACATGAGGAGTGCCCAGGCCCAGATTGATCTTGCAAGTGGTAGATTATGGTCTCAATTGTTGCACTTTAAACAAGAAGGATTCCTACTTGGTGTTGGGAGTCCATCAGGTTCTGATGTGCACATTTCTTCCAGCGACATTGTGGGCATGCTTACTCAATATTGCAGGTATGTTGAATTCTATTCAGTCCAACTGTATATATAATATACCAGTTCAAGAAATTTGGCTGACTCTAATAATTTCTCTTATCATTCAGGTGAGAGAGGTTGATGGCCACAAGCTTGTTCAAATCCGAAACCCATGGGCTAATGAAGTTGAGTAGAATGGTCCTTGGTCCGACTCATCTCCTATTTGGATTTGGACTTTGGATTGTTGTTAAATACTTAAATATGTTGGGATTGTTGTTGAATTTGAACTTTGAATCATGTTGGATAGTAATTAAGTTGTTATTGTCTTATTAAAAAATGGAAATCTAAAAAAAAAAAAACAAGTTTTTTAAAATGTGCTAATGTCATCATGATGTGTGATGATGTCACCGATCCAACCGGTTGGACCTGTTGAACTGTGACCCAAGTAGCTGAGCGGGTTGCCCTCCGGTCTGGCTTTTAAAACAATGATTTAAACCATAGGTAGTGGAGTATTTTTTGAAACCCAATAGGCTGATATGAGAGTAGACTAGGACACCCCAGCTTTCCTTATTTACGAAAATTGTACCCATTGTTATTCAGAAATAAAAGTTTATTTTCTTTCAAGTGTGAAACTTGTCAATTTGCAAAATACACCAGAGTATGTGGGGTATACTTGATGAAAAACAAGTTTGAAGCAGGTCAATTGTTCAAAAACTTTAGGGTTTAGGGTTCTAGGCTTTTTTAATAATTCATAGTGATATTTGGGGGCCATCTAGAGTTACAAATATTGTAGGGTCTAAGTGGTTCATTATGTTTATTGATGATCACACCATAGTATGTGGGGTATACTTGATGAAAAACAAGTTTGAAGCAGGTCAATTGTTCAAAAACTTTCATTCAATGGTTGAAACTCAGTTTCAAGAACAAATCTAGGTTTTACGGACTGATAATGGTAAGGAATATTTTCACTCTATCCTAGGAAACTACCTTTTACATCACGGGGATTGTGCATTAAAGCTCTTGTGTTAATACCCCTCAACAAAATGGGATAGCTGAAAGAAAGAATAGGCACCTATTAGAGGTAGCTAAAGTCTTAATGTTTACCATGAATGTACTTAAGTATTTTTGGAGTCATGCAATTTTAATGGCTGCATATTTGATAAATAGATTACCTACTAGAATTCTGGATTTTCATACACCTCTTGAGACTTTGCTAAAGATCTTTCCTAATTTTAGGATCCTAAATACTTTACCCTTATAGGTGTTTGGATGTACTGCTTTTGTACATGTTATGTCTCCTAATAAAGCAAAGCTAGACTCTAGAGGCCATTAAATGTATCTTCCTTGGATATTCTCCCACACAGAAAGACTATTAGTGTTATTGTCCTATAAAGAGAAAATTATATGTCTCTAGTGATGTTTGCTTTTTTGAGTCACATCCATTCTTTCCCGCTTCCCTTAAGGGGAGAATTTGAGAGATTGTGAAGGTCATTCATGGGAAGTAGTGTTACCCTTACAACCACACTTGAGTTAGTCTCAGTAGTCTCCCAGTCCAGGTCAAAGTTCAAAGTCACCTACTCTCCTATACATCAGCCTAGTCCTATAAGAATGAGTCAGTCTCCTAGTCAGCCTAGTTCAGGTTAGGTTCCTATAGGTTAGCCGAGTCCCATAAGGATGAGCCAGTCTCGTAGTCAGCCTACCAATTTAGGTCCTACTCTAACTATATAGCCCACTCTTGATAAACCAAACTCTTAGGAAAGATTGGAACCAGGGGGAGGTCTGGAGAGATTAAATCAGCTGGGTCCCCAATGTTATTCTCGAAGAACTGATTATCCAAGTGGAAGGAAACCTAATCATCTGCATGAGCAATCATCCTAATTGGAAGAAACCAGTGATTCACAGTCACAAGGTAAGGAAGAACTATCTTCTGATGAGTTTAAATCAGGGCATGATGATTTACATTTACTATTGCACTAAGGAAGGGTGTTAGATCCTATACATTGCATCCTATTGCTAAGTATGTGGCATACAATAAGTTGGCAGATGATTTTTTGGCATTCACCACTAATCTCTCAACTGTGAAGGTTCTAGCACCGGTACATGAGGCATTAAGGGATGAAAAGTGGAGGAAGACTGTGATAGAGGAGATGGAGGCTCTTGAGAAAAAGCAAGACTTAGGAGCTGGTGAGTTTACCTGAAAGGAAAACAAATGTGAGATGCAAGTGGGTGTTTACTATTAAGTATAAGGCAGATGAAACAGTTGAAAGGTATAAGGCAAGGCTAGCAGCAAGAGGATTTACGCAAACCTATAGAGTAGACTATGGGTGACCTTTGCTCCGGTGGCTAAGTTAAACACTATCAGGGTGTTCGTCTCTTGCAACAAATCTAGACTGGCCTCTACAACAACTAGATGTGAAAAAACGTGTTTTTGAATGGTGAACTTGCAAAAGAGGTATACATGGAAATGCCACTGGGGTTTGAAGGGAGTGGAAAGGACGAAAAAGTGTGCAAATTGAAGAAATCATTATATGGCCTAAAACAGTTTCCACAGGCCTGGTTTGAAAAATTCACAAAGGCTGTTAAGAGGTATGATTTTACTCGGGGGCAGACTGATCATACATTATTCCTTAAAACCTCTGTAGGTAAGATTACTATTCTAATTGTTTATGTAGATGATATTATTATTACTGGAGATAGTTTTGAAGAAATGGAGGTTGTTAAAAAGGTTCTTCCTCGGGATTTTGAATAGAAAGACTTGGGGTAGTTGAGGTATTTTCTTGGTATGGAGATCACTACGAGTAAAAAGGGAATTTCAGTTTCACAAAGAAAATATGTGGTGGATTTACTAAAGGAGATTGGTATGCTTGGTTGCAAGCCAGTTGAGACTCCCATTGAACCAAATATGAAATTTGAGAAAATGAGTTGTGATGCTCTGGTTGATAAAGGTAGGTATCAAAGGCTGGTTGGGAAGTTGATATACATATCTCATAGTAGACCTGACATAGCCTTTCCGGTGAGCGTAGTGAGTCAGCATATGCATAACCCATAAGAGATGCATTTTGAGGCTGTAAGTAGGATTCTAAGGTACCTTAAAATGACCCCTGGGAAGGGGCAGTTTTTTGGTAAAAAGAATGAAAGGAAAGTAGAAGCATTCATGGATGCGGACTGGGGTGGTTCTATGGATGATAGAAGATCGACCTTAGGTTATTACACTTTTGTTTGGGGAAATTTAGTAACCTGGAGAAGTAAGAAGCAGAATGTGGTAGCTAGAAGTAGTGCTAAGGCTGAGTTTCGTTCTATGGCTCATTGGATTTGTGAACTAATATGGCTAAGAAGAATCTTAGGAGAGCTTGAAATCAAAAGTGCGGAGCCTATGGGGTTGTACTGTGACAAGAAGGTTGTGATTGGGATAGCACACAATCCAGTGCATCTTGATAGGACTAAACATGTTGAAATAGATAGACATTTCATCAAAGAGAAGATAGAAGATAAGTTGTTGTGTGTTACCTACTTGCCTACAAGTCAACAGACAACATATATTCTTACAAAATGAATGCCTAGACAGTTGTTTGTTACCTAGTTTCCAAGCTGGAATGATAAATATCTATTCACCGGCTTGAGGGGAGTGTAGGATTTCTAGATTAGAATATGATCAATTTAAGAGTATCTAAGTCTTATCTAGTTAAGAGATTGAAATAAAAAGATTATCAGGATTTGTTTCTCCGATTTCATGTTTAAATCTCTCAATGAGATTTGGGCCAGCTTGGTTTGTAATTCAAAAATAATTTTGAAAACTAAATTACAATTAAAAATTTTAAAGTTTTGTCTCTAAATTTTAAATATTTGAAAATATATTTTGTATTTAAACTCTTTATGAGTTTGGGCCAGTTTGGTTTGTGATTCAAAAAAAATTTTACAAAACTAAGTTACAATTAAAAATTTTAAAAGCTTTATCTCAATATTTTAAATATTTGAAATATATTGGTATTAAAAGTTTTTGAAGTTAAAAACTATATAAAGACTGAGAAAGATATTTTTCTGTTTCTTAATTTTACCTAATTTTTAGGATTATATGAAAAACATTTAACTATTTTAATAAAAAATATTTCATAAAATTCCTTATATTCCTTGTTTTCGAAAATAAAACACTATTTAGAATTTATAACAAATAGGCTCTTATTAGATTATAAATTTCTATATGTATTTATGTTATATTTATGGTGGGATTGTGGTTCAGCTCACGAGATTTGTTAAATTTTAGTATGGTTGTTGAACGTTTAACTACAATTTAAGCTTTTAAGTCAAGTTGTTACGTAAACTTGTTAAAGATGTTACTGAATTATGATACATCTGCTTGGTATTTATTGAATGTATGCAATCCTTGCTATTTTAGCTCAATGCGTAAAATGTGTCTTGTTCCCTTTTTCAAATTACACCCCACTTGGAAGAGCACACTATAGGTTACAAGGAAGCCCATCTGTTTCTAACTAAGAGATCAGAAAGAGAAGTCGCATAAGAAAAGTGTTAGTGGAAAGAGTAAAACAGATTTAAACATGATTGACAAACAGTCTCTTAGCTAAGGTAGAAAAATACTGCCCAAAACCAAAAAAAGTGCATCGGAAAGAAAAGGGACGAGCACTGAACTTAGCTGAACAAAACGAAGTAGAAGAGCAAAACCCAAGTTGAAGAGCATCCAATGACCACACACTCAAAGACTCCGCCACTAGAAGAGCCAAAGTATACACTAACAGTGTACTGCATTTTTATCAAACCTTAACTTCGGCAAGTAGAGATTTTGTGGCACTTCAGAGAGAGCTTGCTTTATTCTTTTTAATGCTGGACAGGCAAATACAGAGAGATGATTCTGATGGTTTTAAATTTTTTTCAGGCAACTTCTGAAGATCTAAAAAAATTCTTTAGCGATGTTGGTGGGTTGAATCTATTCGAATTCTACAGGACAGTGTCACCGGAAAGTCAAGGGTATGACTCTCTTCTCTCATTCATTATGTCAATGTTCTTTATGCTTTATGCTTCAAATGAAAAAGGGGAAGCTATCCACTAGACCTTCCATGTGCACATCAGTCTTACAGTCAATCCTATTTAACATTCCCTGACCTTTAAACTTCAACATATGTATGCATAATGTGGACTGTACCACAGAAATTAGCTTAAGAAACATAATTTTGAATGCTTCAGGAGATAGAAACTACTAATTGCAGCATTCTCTTTGATCAAATTTCTCAAGGGTGCTCACTGAAACTTTATTGATTTCTTCCTTCATGCTTCAATAAATCATTTAGTTCTTACATTTTGGTTTTAAGATGAATGTCCTGCCAGAGACGATTACGCAATCTCAAATAAACCGCAGAAGGGTTGAATTCCATAATTATGGTAAAATTGCTTAATTCTAAGATAAAGAGTCTAACTGTCTAAGAGCATATTTTTTCATTTGCTAGCAAATGATATGCTTAGGAAACTCAACCATAGTCCCATACAGATTAACCCATATTCCAGCTTGCCTTTAAAATGTAGAGCATCTGTATGGCACCGTTGCATACTAATTATAATCTCTCTGATCGATTTTTGAAGGGCTGGCATATGTGGATTTGCCGATGATGCACACGTTGCTGCAGTTGTAGGAAAGAACAAAAAATGTTTCTTGGGAAGAAGATAAGCATTGCAAGATCAAATCTGAAGCAAAAAGAGAAGGATTCTGCTGGTCATGGGGTCTTTGGAGAACATGGTAGGCTAAGTGGAATTATGTTTTATCTTTTATTACTTGTGGGTGTGTTTGGTGCGAATGCAGTTTATAGACGTTTGCATGTTTGTGTTCCCACTTTACCTTTTATTTTCTTACTCCTTTAGGTTAAATGGCAATGCAAAGTAGCAATCAACTTTAGGGGGTCTAGAGCGCCACACTCTGCTGCTAATAAACATAGTGATAGCATTCAGTTGAAGGGGAGGAACACTTTGCAATGCCAAGGAACGTCAGGCCACTTGTGTCCCTCGACAAATCCAAAAGCGGGGAAGTGGAAGATGAGAAGCCGAAGTCAAATAATGAGTCAGAGAAATGTTCTTTAAGAAGTGAGGTTTGTTCCTGGGGTTACATGTTACTATTAACTAGAATGCACATAATTGACAAACTTTCTTCTTATAAAAAAATGAAGGTTTTGCCTTAATATGTTTCTTAAACACAGTTAGACAAAAGATACTTGTTTGAGGACGAAAAATTATGTTCTATTGAGATCAACTATATCAGTACCCTCTTGTAAATTTTCTTCCAGATATGTCAAAGTTTATACCCATTTTATTCAAAAGGGTAACGTTCTAATATGTTTCATTGGAACATAATTTCATCCAATTTGTGATGAGGATAGCCTCATACCTTACCCCAAGATTCAGAGAAATTTTAGCCAATTAGATGGCGATCAAGTTCTTTTATGTGACAAATGACCAATGGGATAGGATCCAACAAGATGATGAAAACTATTACGGTTGGTGGTCTATTCTTGGTCAAAATAACATTGAATACTCATAGTGCAACTGTTAGGTTCTTTGCTTCTGTACCTATGATTCAATCTAGCGGAGAATCCATTTTACTATTTGTCATAGATGAAAATCTAATGCAGAAAGATGGACCACAGAGCACCATTGAGTTTGTGTATGAAAATAGATGGCCTTCAATCTCATGCTTGTGGAAAATGTGAAAAAAATATCTTTGGTCTCAAAATGTCTGAGGAAGAATAGAAGAATATCTAGTATGCTCGCCTGATTAAAATTATGCACACATATATTCATTTTATTGTTTGTTTTGAATGAATATCCATATCTATAGATTATGTTTGTTCACTTAGACTCTATGATTCTATTGGATGCTTTCATAAAATTTCTCGTAGAATGAGAATGAGGTTTTGCTTTGTACATGTAGATCATGAATTTTACAATCTTCAAAAAAGATCTAATTGTTTCACTTTCCATTTTGGAATGGAATATTACATAATCCCCATGAATAGGATTAAATTATTCCATGGTATTGTATGATATTCCTTCTTAATTTAATCGAGTACTTGAGAGGGTTTAAGTGATCTGTGAATTATGTTTATTTTTCTTTCTTAATGTACTAAGTCACTAAGTACGAGATTCCCCGCGACCATTATACTTGTTCCCCTATGGGCTCTTTCCCATGTCGCCTCATGGGATCAGCTTGTCTTCTAACTTCATCCCATGAGTCTCATATTTGGAATTTGTTAACCCTTTCTCATATTTGGAAGGGGTATTATACAAGTTTACACCAAGGAAGTAGAGAGAAATCCAGGATTGCCATAGACTGGCAAGGATTTCAGATTTAGTGTGTTGCGTGTGGGATCGCGCAGATATTGATTCGTTCCTATCCCTCCCGAGATGTTCGAGATAAGGTTTATCCCGTAATCTGTCGAATTGTTGTATTGGATGGTAGCGACGAGGTTATGTTGAGTCGGACTTCAAGATTCCATGACCTTGAGATCACGTCGATCTACTGATTTTCAGGCTACTGGACTTTCAGCTTACGACAAAAATCACACACAACATATATCAAAGTAGAGGTCATGATTTGAGTCTCCAGTATGACCTCTTTGTATTTGGGTTGGTCTTTCTTCTGAATTTGGGCTTGGTTTATGTAACACGTTAAGATGCCTCTTATAGAGCTTAATACTTTAAGTTAAGCTTTTAGGTCAAGTTGTTTACAACAAAATTGTTGTTGAAATTTCTTTATATCAATTTGTTATGGTCTTTCTTGCTTTTAATATAAGTAATAGTTTATTCATGCATAAAGTTAAATGTTTTGCACTTAAATAAATATTTTATAAGAGATTAAATTAATAGTAATCATTTGACTAAGCTTATTGAAGTTATAAAAGTAGTGTTCTCGGTGAGGTAAGAAAATTTTAATTAATAAGCAAACACTATTATAAATGTTAACAATTAAAATTCATGGATTCCCTTGAAATTAACTTGGCTTCTATGAGCATCTGATTAAACATTATTAAAATTATCTCATAAAATTTGTGGTTCATAGGATTAACATAAAAACAAAGAGGAGATGGAAAATTTAATCAATAAACAACAAACGAATGTTAAATAAATACATAATGATCCATCCACTACCATTGAATAAGAGAAATTAATAACAACAATATACTTCGTCAATTGATAGATTATACACCATTAAGTAGGCTTTGTCACCAGAGCCTACAGATAGTTCTATCCATGAGACTGGGTATGTATATGTGAAGCATACATGATGCGAAGACAGAAATGACTAGATACTTGTGGTTCATCATGACACCATTGATGCGGCAGTAATGCCAGAAAATGGACTTAGCTTTTATTCTTCATTTTCTTCAAAGAAATGAGAAGCATATGGTGTCTCAGTCCCAAAATTGGCAATCATATACTCAAGTTGACCGAGTATATGAACAGGCTTGAGATTTTGGATGTAGACTTAATGAAGGTTTAACGATAAACCTAATATTATAGTGTTTGCCAGATTCTTACTCTTAATTTGTCTATGACTTCATTGAGGATAATAAGAAGAATACCCTTTTCGAACTTCTGGATATGTTGAATGCTACTGAGTCAGGCATGAAAATGTCAGAAACGTTGACGTTGGTTGAAGAAACGTTGACGTTGGTTGAAGAAACGTTGACGTTGGTTGAAGCCAGCTCAAGTGAGAAGGCAAGTGCTCAGAAGTCATTGAAAAGAACTGTTGCAAAAAGGAAAGACGTTTGTCCTCACTATGGGAATCCTAGCCACTAGAGGAAACATTGCAAGACCTTCCTAGTAAAAAGGAAGAAAAATGTTACTTCTTTTTCAGGTACGTTTTTGAGATTAACTTCTCCCATCAACATCTTGGGTTATTGACACAAGATGTGGTACTCACATTTGATTGATGTGCAAGGACTACGGCAGAGTATATTGCTCGCCGAAAGAAAGGTGGACCTACCAATTGGAATTGAAGCACGTGGTGCTGCATTTGCTGTAGGATCTTATCGTCTAATTTTTCCAATGGGCTTGTTTCTTGGAACTTGTGGATTATTATGATCTTTCTTCAGTTTCTAGAATTTATATTTTTGTGTCCACTTAGGATAAATGAGAATATTACTTTACTAATGGATTATTGTCCTTGAATGTAAATAATATTCTTTATGGAACTGTTTCATAATAATATGTTTTTAAGATAGACAATAAGGTTAATCTCAAAATGACAACTATGCCAACTGTGAAAGTTGAGCTAAACATACCTGAAGGAATGTGGGATAGTATTAAAACTCGCATCTCCGTGTACACCTCATGCCAGGATAATGGTGTATCTGAAAGGAGGAATAGGACCTTACTTGATATGGTTAGATCCTTGATGAGTTTCTATGATTTGCCCACATAATTCTAGGGTTGTGCCCTAAAGACTGTGACTCACGTACCAAATCATGTGCCATCAAGGTCTGTGGATAAGACACCATATGATCAATGGAGTGGGTAAAGGCCTAACTTGTCTTATCTAAGGATTTCGGTTTGCGAAGCTTATTTCAAGAAATTGACTTCGAACAAGCTGGACCCGAAATCCTGTATATGTATATTTGTGGGGTATCCTGAGAAGACCAAAGGATACTATTTCTACCATCCAGAATAGCGCAAAATGTTTGTCGCTCGTACTGATGTCTTCCTAGAAAAGGATTTTTTCTAAGAAATACTAGTGGGAGAAAAGTAGAACTCGATAAAGTTCTAGTACCACAAGATGTGTAATGACTCTTTCTAACTTATATACTTGGGAAATATAGTACATTAAAAAAACACATAAACATATTAGTAAAAGATAATGGCCCGAAAATTTCTTTACTTTATATATAAAATTCTTTACATTAATAAAAATCTCATGTACATAAGCTCAAAAATAGTAGACAGTGGTGCCATTTCCCTCCGCCCCTCGACGTCCATCCGACCGCTTCTCACATATTTCCTGTAAAAACAAAGAAATCAATGGAGTGAGCGCTAATTGCTTAGTAAGTAAATCCGCTAAACTAGCCTTTTCTCTCCGTTGCTCACATTCTAATTTCTTTCCTTACATTACTCTATTCTTATCTCTCTGTTCTTTCTTTCTTTCTAATTTCTCAATATTTCTTCTCTCTTTCTTTCTTTCTAATTTCTCACTACTCAAGGTGGTAGGCATAATGCCTTGCATAAGTGTGATGCACATGTACAAATGCAAGAAGTGCACATTTTCTTTCTTTCTATACTTTCTCTTCTTTCTTTTCTTCTCTTGTGCTTTCTTATTCTTATTCTTTCTTTCTCATTCTTTCTTATTCTTTGCCGATCGGACTCGATTGAGGCATAGATTCGGAACCCTGGCTGTTTCAGTGTATTCTTCTTTCTTGGGTATAGCCCTCATCCATATGCACTCTCATAGGCTATACTAATTCTTCTTCTTATTCTTAGGCCGCTCACTGAAAGCGGCGTGCATGCGGGGAAATTCTTCTTGTCACTCACGGGTTCCCCATCGCAACATCTTGTTCTTTTCTTCTTTTAGAGCATTCTTTAATAACTTTTCTTTCTTTCTCTTTATTCTTTAAGTTCTCGTACATATGTATATGCATGTATGTAGATGGTTCATACTCATAATTCTTTCTAAATGCAAACGTCTAAATGCAAGGATGTCATGTAGCATAAAAATAAGTTTCTCTCTACCATCTACAAACTCATGTCAATTCATAAATGAATAAAAATCATGCATATAGTTCTCTTGGACATTTCATCAAACATATTGCATGCATAATCAAATTCCAATTTGGTTACAATTCTATCTCTTTCTCAAGTCACCAATATTTGGAGTAAAACTCCATTAAACAATTACTAAACCTGTCCAAAACAATACACTCCCAAAAATTCTACTCAACTCTTTCTAACTTCATCCAACTTCAATGAATCATCAAACAACCAACACCACTTCTCATGGCTAAATTCTATTCATCAATAATCATCAAACTCATCAATAATTCATCAATTTCATCAACAATTCTCAAAATCATAAGCATATACACATATGTAAAATCTCTACACCTTTGATTTCTCAAATCATAACTTGGGTTGGATTTACTTACCTTGTGCTTAAGTAATTCCACTAGAATCTCTCTTTCTTTGGTAGACTTGTTCTTTCTCTTTGGGTGCTTAGGATCAAATCTCTACCAAAACCCAACCAAAAGCCCTCTAAAATCCCTTGGAAATTTGATGAAGAGATGAGAGAAATTGAGAGTGAAGATGGCGGGAGAGGGAGTAGAGAATGATAGGGTCTTTGTGCTTGAACCCTTAATATCTCATATTAATAGGCATACTTTCCCATTTTGCCCTTACACTTTATAAAATATTCCATCTTTGTCCTTTAGTCATTTACACTAATGCCCTTACCTTTATTACAGTCTCCATCAAATTTCCTTATTTTTCACTCCCCACAGTTTCAACTAATTAGGGGTAGAATGGTCACTTTGCCCCATGGAAGATTTCTCTAGAATTTCCTCAAGAATTCTAGCCAGCTCTTCGCCTCAACGAAAAACTCCAGAGAGTTCCTTGTCCCGGTGAAGTTTTTTCTTCGCCTGACACAAATTTGGGCAAAAAGTGCATTATCGCGACGACAAAATTCCTTTGTCGCGGCAAAGTTTGCAAATGTCGATTTTTCAATCTTTCTCCTTGAAATAAGCAAAAATAAGGGCATAAAAGCATAAATAAGTTACGTACCTCAATGTGGGCGTTACAAGATGCATTAGACAAAGGATGGGAAGATGTGCCATAAGAGGTGGTTGAACATCATAAGGAGGTTACTCCATGATTTGTGGATCAAAGTGAACCATCTTAGGTAGCACAGGAGCTACATAGATTTGGGAGAGTACGTCGTAAGACGAAAGATATGGTTTTCTCATTACTCAACGTGGTGACGTACTGGTCTACCCAGACAATAAACCCAGAACCTGAGATGAAGTTGTGTCAGATCTAGATTCTGTTAAATGGTTTAAAGCCATAAAATCTGATATGGACTCTATGTACCAGAACCAGTCATAGTTCTCTCGTGGACTCACTTGAAAGGGTAAAACCCATAGGGTGTACATGTGTCTTCAAGAAGAAGACTGACATGGATGGCAAGGTGCATATATATAAAGCACAACTGGTAGCCAAAAGTTTCAAAACAAATTCATGGTATTGACTATGAAGAAACCTTTTGCCAGTTGCCATGATTAAATCCATCTGGATTATGCTTGTGATTGCTGCATATTATGACTATGAAATTTGGCAAATGGATGTCATAACTACTTTCCTGAATGGAAACCTTGAAGAGGATGTGTATATGACACAACTTGATGGTTTCATTCTCGATGGACAAGCTAATGACTATGAGGTNAAAAATCTCTAATTCAACATCAATGACTAACATCATTGAAGAACTGCTTTGAAATTCACCAAATCGCTTATCTTGAAAGGTTTTACTAGAAAGCAAGGAAAAGTCGCTAAAAACTGAAATAAAAAAAGAGAGCTTAGTCGAGAAGAGAGTGAAACTGAATTTCATTTCTTGATTGATTAGCTAACAACCTTATCGGCCTTTTTACTAATTACAAACTGGCAATATTGCATGTTGCAACTTTATTTGCAACTTGTGCAACTTGACCCAAGACTTTTACAAAACTAACCTTATGGTACATTTAACGAATTACACCTAATATCTCCTCTTAAGTTGAACCTGCTGTTTTTGAAAAACTTTATCTTCAATATCTTCCCATAAATTGGACCAGCTTTTATCTTGAACCTTCTAACCTCATCATTTTACTTGTAAGCTTCAGTTGTCTTTCTTTTATCTTCAATGTCGGCTCGTAAACTGGACATCTCACGCACTCAACGGATGATATGCAGGGACTGACATCTAAGGTGACATATCTTCTAGTAACTTAGAAACAACATTAAGTTTCTCCCGTAGCATACTAAATCAAGCACCAGACAGAGACTTAGTTAAAATATCAGCTTTCTAATATTTAGAAGTGACATAGTGAACAACAAGTTTCCTCTCAGCAACAAGTTCTCGCACGTAATGGGCGTCAATCTCTATGTGTTTAGTACGGGCATGAAACACAGGATTTGACGACAATGCTCCTGTGCTCATATTATCACACCACACTACAGAAGTATGTTTTATTTCAATGCCCAATTCTTTGAACAAATGGTAAATCCATACCACTTTAGTGGCAGCCTAACTTAAGGCTCTATACTCGGCCTCAGTGGATGACAACTGATCCAAATCCAACCAATTTTCAAGAACAAACAACACAAAAATATGCCCTAAACTCAAGCTTAAATTCGGCCAAACAGAAATGGAGGCAGTGTCACACTTACTTGCAATTTTAGGTTAAGACAAGAATGAACACTTCAAGCCTAAAGGAATTCTCCACCAACTTGAATCGATTCACCACGAAATCTCCTTGCCAAGACTTGGATAAAGAAATCTCAATAAGAAAACAAAGTTCTCTCAATGGTTAAACCAAGTTTTTGATATTTCATGAACTACCTTTACAAGGAGAATAGTTGCCTTTATATAGGCAATTACAAGGTTAAAAGAGTAATCAACAAATACATTACAAGAAAATGAAAATTAATAAATATTACACAAAAATTACAAGCCTTCCATTCAAATTTAAGGCCATACCCATTTAATGCAAAAAGGGACATGATTCCCTAATTCTAGGGTTCATGTCTTCAACCACCCTATTAGTTGAAAAAACTCACTTTATTAGCCCAAAACTTGATCAATGATCCTAATCAAGTCTACTAATAAGGGTGCAAGAGATTGGGCCTTGAAGATCTTGCAATTGGATCCAATAAGGGTTCAAGTGGACTTTCCCCTTTGGAATGAGAAATGGGCCGAATGGGCTTACTTCAACACTTGGGCTTTTCTCTTGGTGGACTTGAGCTTCCTTTGTTGGGCTTGGGCTTGGAATGGTTTGGGCCGAAGTGCTTGGGCTCTCTCTCCCCTTGGGACTTGCTTGGGCCGAATCTCCTCCAATGCTTTCCACACTCCACAATCCAAGTGTTTTAGGACTTGGAATGCAATTCTTTGATTCAACCGAATTAACAAGTGTTTTAGGACTTGTAATTCCTTGTCCACTCATGTTTACAAGTGTTTTAGGACTTGTAAACGTATCATCCTCCTCGGGTTGAGAAGGATTTGCCCTCAAATCCAAATCGTCCTCCAAGTAAGGGCTTAGATCCCCCACATTGAAGGTGGCCGAGACTCCCCCATACTCACTAGGCAACTCCACCTTATAAGCATTATCATTTACCCTCTCAACAATCTCAAAAGGTCCATCAGCCCTAGGAGCTAATTTACTCTTCCTTTTACTTGGAAACCTCTCCTTTCTCAAGTGAATCCAAACTAAATCCCCCGGTTGGAAAAGCTTAGGTTTTCTATGCTTGTTTGCCTTATTCTTGATCTTCTCATTTGAATATTCTATTTGAGCTCTCACGGTTTCATGGAGTTTCTTCATTTGTTTCAACTTCTCATTAGCATTCACACTTGGCTCAAAATCAAGGGGTAGGGAAGTGAGATCAAAAGGGATAAGTGGGTTTACTCCATACAACACCTCAAAAGGAGTGTGACCCGTAGTAGAACTAGGACTCCTATTGTAGGTAAATTCAGCATGTGCCAATTGCAAATCCCAATCCTTTAAATGCTTACTCACTAAACTCCTTAGGACATTACCCAACACTTTATTCACCACTTCGGTTTGACCATCGGTTTGCGGGTGGTGTGAGGTGCTAAACATTAATTTTGTCCCTAGTCTACCCCATAAACTTCTCCAAAAATGACTCAAGAATTTTGTATCCCTATCCGAGACAATGGTCCTCGGAATGCCATGAAGTCTCACCACTTCTCTAAAGAACAATTCGGCAATTTTGGAGGCATCATGTGTGGTATGGCATGATATGAAATGGGCCATTTTTGAGAACCTATCAACCACTACCATGATGGAATCTTTTCCTCTTTGTGTCCTAGGCAATGCAACCACAAAATCCATGCTAAGATCCTCCCAAGGGTGCTCGGCTATGGGTAAGGGTAGGTATGGTCCGGCCTTGAATTGACTCTTAGCTCTTTGACATGATCCACACCTTCTAATAAGAGCTTGAACATCCCCTAACATTTTAGGCCAATAAAAATATTCCTTGATGGTTTCTAAAGTCTTAGTAACCCCAAAATGGCCTGCCAACCCACCACTATGTGCTTCCCTCATAATTAGTTCTCTAAAACTACCCTTAGGGACACATAATCTTCTACCCTTAAACAAGTACCCATCATGCATAATATAATTCTCAAAACCAGGTTTCCCACATTCAGTTATGCATGTTTTCATCTCCAAATCTTCATCATAGCACAATTTCATTAATTCAAAACCTAGAACTCTAGAATCAAGCAAAGAAAGTAAGGCATACCTTCTAGAGAGTGCATCGGCTACAACATTGTGTGATCCTTGTTTGTAATTCAGCACAAAAGAAAAGGATTGGATGAACTCAACCCACTCAGCATGTCTTGTGTTGAGTTTACGCTGCCCATTGATGAACCTCAAAGCTTGGTGGTCCGAATGGAGGACAAATTGTTTCGGCCGAAGGTAATGACTCCAATGGTCAAGTGCTCTCACTATAGCATAAAACTCCTTATCATAAGTGCTATACTTCCTCCTTGAATCACTAAGCTTCTCACTAAAATATGCTATTGGCCTCTTGGATTGATTCAAAACTGCCCCAATGCCAACACCACTTGCATCACATTCTACTTCAAACACTTGGTTGAAATCGGGTAAGGTAAGGATGGGAGCTTCACACAACTTCTTTTTAATCAAATTAAAAGCTTCATTTGCTGCCTTAGTCCACTCAAAAGATCCCTTCTTCAAACATTCAGTTATGGGAGCCATAATGGAACTAAAATTAGGGACAAACCTACGGTAGAAAGAGGCTAAACCATGAAAACTCCTAACTTCCGTAATTGAACCAGGTTTAGGCCAATTTTGAATGGATTCTACCTTGGATTGATCTACCTTAATTCCTTCTCCCGAAACTACATAACCCAAGAACACCAATTGTTTCATAAATAGCTCACATTTTTCAAGCTTAGCATACAACTTCTTTTGCCTCAATAATTCAAGCACTAAGCTAAGGTGTTCTACATGACTATCCTCACATGTACTATATATCAATATATCATCAAAATACACAACCACAAATTTTCCAATGAAAGGTTTGAGTACCTCATTCATTAACCTCATGAAGGTGCTTGGTGCATTGGAAAGGCCGAAAGGCATCACCATCCATTTATACAATCCTCCCTTGGTCTTGAATGCCGTTTTCCATTCATCTCCCTCTCTCATTCTAATCTGATGGTAACCACTTCTTAGATCAATTTTTGAGAAGATGGTTGCACCATGAAGCTTATCCAACATGTCATCTAACCGTGGAATGGGATACCTGTACTTAATAGTTATCCGATTGATGGCCCGACTATCAATACACATCCGGTAAGTGCCATCCTTCTTGGGTACGAGCAAGGCTGGAGCTGAACAAGGGCTCATTCTTTCTCTCACAAATCCCATGGAAATCAACTCCTCAACTTGTCTTTGAAGCTCTCTTGACTCTTTGGGATTGCACCTATATGTTGGCCTATGTAACAACTACTGAAAACTAGTATAATGCATGCATAATAACAATAGAAAATTGGGCCCGAAAGCTTTCTTTTCATTATAAGTCATATGTCTTTTATACACAATGAATACGGTTTACAAAAAAAAGTCATTTTCTAAAAGACAAAAACAGGGGAAACAGTGTAGCTATTGCTCCTCGCTTGCCGACGCCCCTCTGACCGCATCAACACCTAGGTCCTGCATCCACAAAGGAAAATAACGGGGTGAGCACAAATAATGCTCAGTAAGTAGAACCCTCTAACTGTCTGTCCCCGTATGTATAACTCTTAATTCCTTCCTTATACTATTTCTGTTTCTACTAAATATCATGGCCTCATCTTACCGGAGGTACGGCCGGATGACGTTCACACAGCACCATCTCACTCTCCATGACTATCAGGTGGAATTCACACAGTACCAACCCGTTTTTAGTGACTACCGAGTGGGGATCACAAAGCACCTACTCGGTGTTCCTAACTATCGGGTGGAGACCACCTAGCACCTACCCGTTTCTCATGACTTTTGGGTAACGATCACCAAGCATTAACCCATCTCTAGTCACTGCCGGGTGATGGTCACAAAGCATCAACCCACTTCTAATAATTAACCGGGTGGTGGTCACAAAGCATCCACCCGTTTCTACTACTCATCGGGTAACGATCACAAAGCATCGACCCGTCTCTAAGGGCTATTCGGGTGGTGATCACAAAGCATCAACCCGATTCTCATAACTGTCGGGTGATGATCACAAAGCATCAACCCATCTATACTACTCTTCTAATTCACTCTATTCTAGCATTTTTCATTCTCTCTACCCTTAGAGTAGTTGCATCCACCAAGTTCTCTACTCATAGAGTAATTGCATACACAAAGTTTCCTACTCTTTCTTAGGTCACTTTTCAATGCACAATTAGTGCCTATGGATGGTTCATCTCCACTAATGCACTTATGAAATGCCAACATGCAATGTTGCAAGAATTAAGGTTCACTACTCATACTCAAACCTCTATTAGGCATTTCATCAAGGTATTAAGGAATACGTAAAGCTACGTACCTCGATGTGGCGTTACATTAAGCTAGTGTCAAACTACACCAATGGTGAATAATGCGCTCCAATGATCTCAAGTCTAAGGACACCTGCACCACTATCCGCTAGCAGATTTATTCTATAGACACTAGGTTAGCATCCTATGGAATCCTCTGGTGGGTATGTCTAGTGAACTTGCCCATAGTAAGCACCTATGTGTTGCACTAGGTTATCGACAAACAACCTTGACAGTGAGATCAGTCACTGTCTTACGACAGGGTTTTTCAACATTAGGATAGCCTTACCATGTTTTTTGTGTCCTTGGTCGAATAATACGGGGCTACTGACATTTCTAGATTGGCACCATATGTGATCATAGGGTCTTACAATCAAGATTTGAAACACTTGATACTCTCTCATGGTTCTACCATCTAAGGACATATATCAATATAACAATTATGATTTACATGATATAGTAGAAGATGCCTTTTTTTATTGATAAATAACATTATTACAAGAGTCAATTCTATAATAATTAATTGGCTCTGGGACACCTACTCTAACACAAGACAGACAACAAGGAAAACACAATCTGATATTAATCATATTGTATATAATAAAAATGAAATGAGAAAACATATTCATGAGCAATAAACCAAGAACAATGATAATTCCTAGCACCTCGAGGAGCTAGGCCTTTGATAACCCTTGAAGAAATACTTAATGCTTCCCAAAGACTGATGCTAACTATATAACTAATTATTCTACTAAATATCCCCTCTAAACAATCCTATACCTTGCCACATGGAGATTCCCATATTTAACCCCATTAGCACAATCAGACATTGTGCTCACTCACTCCCCTAGCACCCATTTGCCTTTTCTGCCCTTTATGCCCTTTCTTGGTAGACATTTGTAATATGAGGTATATCAGTTTGCATAAGCAGTATTAGAATGGTAGAAAAAGAAAAAAAGCATTGTGGCTATGGAACAATTGATTGCCTCTTACCTGGGCCATCTTGTCACCACAATATGCTGAAATTTTGAAATATCTAAGGGAAATAGGATACGAAAATGGACAGGCATGGTAGTCTTTTTATAGGAGTCAAAAAATTTCTTATGTAAATATTTTTCCGATTCTTATTTTCAATAATAACTATTTCACTAATTATAAAGGGTAAATATTTCTTCGATTCTTAGTTCAATAAAGCTAAATAATTATCATCCATTAATGGAGTGTATCTATCATCCATAACAAAGAATATATCATATTTAGAAAGAAAAAGAATCATTGACACTTGAGATAGAATGTTTAATATTAAAGTAGATACATACTTGATCATTTCGTTGAATAGGTGCCCTAGAGCTAATCAATTATTGTAGAATTGACTCTTTGTAATATGTTCATTAATCAATAAAAGGTATTTTGTTCTATATCTTGTAAATCATATTTATATGTATTGATATATGTCCTTAGGATGGTACCATGAACGGATATCAAGTGTTTCAAATCTTGATAATGAGAACTCTATAATCACATATGGTGGCCATTCCAGAAATGTCTAGCCCCAATATTATTGTAACGAAGACATAAATATATGGTAGGCTATCATAGTTGTTGATGAACCTGTTGAAAGGTAGTGACTAATCTCATCTGTGCAGGTTGTTTGTCGACAACTTGGTGCAACACATGAGTGCTTCTTAGCAGTTCATTGGACTGACCCACCAGAGGATTCCATATGGATGGTAACCCCAGTGTCTATGGAATAGATCCTCTAACCATGGTGGTGCATGTGTGTAACCCCCACTTAAGTACGCATATTTATTTATGCCCTAATACCCGTAGTTGATCTGTTAAAGTTATCTTGAACAGGTGTGAAGGAAATTCTTTAAAAATGTGTTGTTCAGTAAAATGTTCTTTTCACTGATATTAGAAAAAAGTGTGGGGAGTGAAAAGTAGTAGAATTTCATGGAGAATGCAATGGAGATGAGGGCATTATTGTAATTGACTAAAGGGCAAAGATGGAATTTAATAGAAAGTACAAGGGTAAAATGGGAATATATATATTATATATTATTTATGATATTAAGAGTTGAAGAAGAGAAACCCTAGCCACGCTACCCTCCGTTCAAGCCATTCTCTACCCAAATTCTCTCAAATTTCTTCATTAAATTTCCAAGGAAATTCTAGGATTTTGGCTAACTTTTGTAGATTTTCAATCCTAAGCATCCAAAGGTAAGATTTTTGCACCAAGAAGTGAGATTAAATTTTAAAGTTTTGAATTCTTATGGTTTGTATATGCTTAGGTTTGAAAGGAGGGAATTCACAAAGAGAGAGTATAGTGTTGAGGTTGCTCAAATTCAAGGTAAGTAAACCTAATTTGACCTTAATTTGAGCAAGACTTGTGTTGATAAATTTTTTAGCATTTTTGTATGTGATGGTATGAGAGAATTATGGGCGGTTTTTGATGTTTATTGATGTATAAATTCTAGCCGTGAGAAGTACTGTATGGTTATGTGTAGATTTGATGAAGTTGTGAAGATTTTGTGTTGAAATTTTTGGAGTGTAGAGAAGTGAGAAATTCTGCCGGTTTGATACTCAATTTAGTGAGTTTTTGGCTCACAATTTGGTTGAATTAGAGAGTTGTGGAAGTGTAGCCAACATGGTAGTTGCAGGTGCATATGAATTTTTTGATGAAAATCCTAGAAAAACATGTTACCATGGTTGCCCTATCATCTGTGACTTTCTAGTGATTTTTGAGCATCTTACCCATTGAACTGGGTTGAGACCTAAACATAAAGTTGTAGCCCTTTCTCTAATATTTAAAATGAGATCAAGATCATAGCAATCCGATGTGTATCGCTCGAGATATGCCTTCTTGAATATGACCTATGCGAATGACTACCTCAAAAGTACCTCCAATTTATTATTTTATTTTAGTCTAATAATCTATGATTTATTTCAAGTATGGGAATGTGTGTGGTAGAGAATACTAGTTCCATAATGATATCTTTATATGCCATAATGAATTCTCACATTTGAGCATTTGCATTTAAAAGAATAGCAAAGAATGAGCATATTTCCATGCACATACACATGTATGAGACAATTAAAGAACAAAGAGAAAGAGAGTTTGGATGAACTGTAGAGAATTTTTTTATGCATGTATATGCTTATATATTTGTTGATGGAATTATTGATATGGTTAGAATTTACCATGAGAAGTAGTGTTGTGTACTTGATGTTTGATTTGGATGAATTATGGAAGAATTGAGTAGAATTTATGCAGTGTGAATCCTGGACAGGTTTGACTTACTTGGTGTGTTTTATGCCAAATTTTGTGGCTTAGAAGAGAGGTAGAATGTAGTCAAATTAGAGTTGATGTGTGCATATAAATTGTTTGATGAAATGTCAAGAGAAGTGCATACATGATTATGGTTATTTGATATCTTGAGATGAGTTGGTAGATGGTAGAGAATGACATGTTCACATTCCATTTTGCATATTGCATCCAAACATGTGTTAGAAAGAATAATCATGACCCCTATACATGCATACATACTCATAAAAGCATTAAAGAGCAATAATGAACATTAAAGTTAAAGAAAAATAGAAAGAAATGAGAAATATTAAAGAGTTCAAATCTGAAATTTTATCTAAAGAAGTGTAAAAGTTAAAGAATAGAAGGTTGTTGGAACCCATGAGTGACTAGCCTCCATGCACGCCGCCTTTAGTGAGCAGCCCCAGAATCAGAAAGAAGATTGTATAGTCTGTTAGAAGTGCATGTGGATGAACTGTACCCAAAATTAGAATACACTCATACGGCTAGGGTTCCAAATCCATGCATCACCGAGTCTGATCAGCAGAGAAAGAAAAGAATAGAAAGAAAGAAAGAACAAAAAGAAACAATAGAAGAAAAGGAAACAATAGAAAAAGAAAAAACAATAGAAAGAAAAACAATAGAAAAGAAAGAAGAATAGAAAGAAAGGAAGCATAGAAAGAAATAAGAAAATGGAAAAACAGAAAAAAATGCACACCTATGCATTTATGCATTTGCATCATACCTATGCATGATACCATGCCTACTATCATGAGTAGTGAGAAATTAGAAACTGAGAGAAAACAGAGAAAGAGCAGAGAAACAGAGAAGAATAGAGAGAATAAGAGTGTGATGTAAGGAAGAAATTCAGAATTTAAGCAACGGAGAGAGAAGAGTAGCATAGCGAGTGTTGAGTAGGTGCCCTAGAGCCAATCATTTATTGTAGATTGACTCTTTGTAATAATGTTCATTAATCAATAAGGCATTTATTCTTATCGCGTAAATCATTATTATTGCAATTGTATTGATATAGTCCTTAGAATGGTAGAATCGTGACGAGGGTATCAAGTGTTTACATCTGATAGTGAGAACCCTATGAGCACGTATGGTGGCCATTCTAGAAATGTCCGTACCCCAGTTTTCTAAGTAAGGGCACATAAATACGGTAAGCTATCTTTGTTGAACACCCTGTCGAAAGGCGTGACTGATCTCACTTGTCGGTTGTTTGGTGACAACCTGGTGCAACACATGGGTGCTTGCTGTAGGGATTACACTGCAACAGTTCACTGGACTGACCCACCAGAGATTCCATATGGATGGTAACCCCAGTGTCTATGGAACAAATCCTCTAACGAATGGTGGTGCTGTGATCCTTAGCTTGAGATCACCGGAGCGCCTTGTGCACCGATTGGTGTAGTTTGACACTACCTAACGCAGTTCTTTTCAGAGCTGTCTTCACTTCAACACTTGGGCTTCTCTCTTGGTGGACTTGAGCTTCCTTTGTTGGGCTTGGACTTGGAATGGTTTGGGCCGAAGTACTTGGGCTCTCTCTCCCCTTGGAATTTGCTTGGGCCGAATCTCCTCCAATGCTTTCCACACTCCACAATCCAAGTGTTTTAGGACTTGGAATGAAATTCTTTGATTCAACCGAATTATCAAGTGTTTTAGGACTTGTAATTCTTTGTCCACTCATGTTTACAAGTGTTTTAGGACTTGTAAACGTATCAGTATTAAAGCAATTTCATGAGTGTTAATGCTTGTTATAGGTGAAGGTGTATATTTGGAGCCATGATGTAAATAAATTTCTCAAGAAGCTCGACAGTGTTACGCAACCCTTCCGCATCTTGAAATTCCAAGCGACCACATCTCATCTACTACCTACAAAAAACATTGAAAACAATGGGCTGAGCACTAATTACTCAGTAAGTAAACCCATTATCCTACCCTTCTATCTCTGTTGCTCATATTCTGAATTCTTTCCTTACATCACACTTCTCTCTTCTTCTCTGTGCTTTTCTATTCTTTCTCTATTCTTTTTCTGTTCTTTCTCTATTCTTTTTTTGTTCTTTTTCTCTGTTCTTTCTCTATTCTTTTTTTGTTCTTTCTCTCTTTTCTTTCTCTATTCTTGTTTCTCACTTACTAACATGTAAGCACAATTGGAGAAACTAATTCTGAATAATATGAATGCCATGATGCATGTGCATAAATGCATAAAGAATGCAATTTCTTTTCTGTTTTATGTTTCTCTTCTTTCTTTCTATTATGTCCTTTCTTTCTGTGTTTTATTCTTTCTTTCTTTCTATTCTTTCGTTCTTTCTATTCTTTCTTTGTTTCTATTCTTTGTTTCTTTTCTTTCTTTCTATGCTGATCAGACTCGATTGAGGCATGGATTTGGAACCCTAGCCATGTGAGTGGATATAGTCCTCATCTACATGCACTTCTATCAGACTTTACAACTCTTCTTTTTGATTTTGAGGCCGCTCACTAAAGGCGGCGTGCATGTAGGTAAATTATGTTGGTACAGTTCTCATCCACATATACTTCTAATGAACTGTATGCTTACTTCTTTCTGATTTTGAGGCCGTTCACTGAAGGTGGCGTGTATGTGGGACTATTCTTCTTTGTCACTCACGGGTTCCCCATCGCAACAACCTTCTCTTCTCTTACCTTTTTACAATTAATTCTTTTCTTTCTTTTTCTTTATTCATTACTATTCTCGTCCATGTGTATGTGCATGGAACTATGCTCATTCGTTGCTACTCTTTCTAAATGCAAATGTGAGAATGTGAGAATGCATTATGGCATAGAAAAATATCATTAGAGAGCTAGTATTTTCTACCAAAAGCATTCCCATACTTGAAATCAATCATAGATTATTAGACTACAAAATATTTTGACGTAGTCATTCTGTGTAGGTCATATTCAAGAAGGCATATCTCGAGTTATACACATCAGATTACTACGATCTTAGTCTCGTTTTAAAGCTTAGAGACAAGGATACAATTTTATGTTTAGATCTCAACCCAGTTCAATTGGTAAGATGCCTAAAAATTACTCAGAAGGTCACAGTTGTGACACAACAACCATGGTAACATGTTTTCTATTAGGATTTTCATCAAAAAAATTGCATGCATACTCAAACTCTATTTGGCTATACTTCTACTTCTTTCTCAAGCCACTAATATTTGGAGTAAAACTCCATTAAATCAACACTAAACCTGGCCAGGAACTACACTCCATGAAGTCTACTCAAACTCTTTCTAAATTCAACCAAACTTCCATCAGTCACCATATAGGCAAAGTCTACATTCTCATGGCTGAATTTTAATTATCATCAAGTATCAATCTCATCAAAACTTCGCAAAAACTTAAGTACATACATACATGTACAAATCTTTACAAACTTAGGGTTGGATTTACTTACCTTGATCTTGGGTAGTTCCACACTAGAAACTCTCTCTTTGGGTAGATCTCCTCTTCTTCTTAAACCCTAAGCATATAACTATAAAAATTCAACACTTTAAAAATTAATCTCACATCATATTGCAAGAACTCTTACCTCTGGATGCTTAGGATTGAATATCTACCAAAAATCCTCTAAATTGCCTTGGAAATTTGATGAAGAAAATGAGAGAATTTGGAGATGAAAATGGTGTGTGAGGGAGTAGAGAATGATAAGGTTTTCAAGAATGAACTCAAAACATCTCATTTATTGCTTCTACTTTCCCATTTTGCCCTTGCACTTTCTATGAAATTCTATCTATGTCCCTTAGTCAATTACAATAATGCCCTCATTTTTATTAACTTTTCCATGAAATTATATCTCTTTTCACTCCCCACTTTTTCAACTAATTATGAGTGAAAAGACCATTTTACCTCTAATGAAATTTTAAGGCATTTTCTTCACACTTGTTCAATATAACTTTAACAAAATTCAACTAAGGGTATTAAGGAATACGTAAAGCTACGTACCTCGATGTGGGCGTTACATTAAGCTAGTGTCAAACTACACCAATTGGTGAATAATGCGCTCCAATGATCTCAAGTCTAAGGATCACATGCACCACTATCCGCTAGCAGATTTATTCTATAGACACTAGGGTTAGCATCCATATGGAATCCTCTGGTGGGTATGTCTAGTGAACTTGCCCATAGTAAGCACCTATGTGTTGCACTAGGTTATCGACAAACAACCTTGACAAGTGAGATCAGTCACTGTCTTACGACAGGGTTGTTCAACATTAGGATAGCCTTACCATGTTTTTTGTGTCCTTGGTCAGAATAATACTGGGGCTACTGACATTTCTAGATTGGCCACCATATGTGATCATAGGGTTCTTACAATCAAGATTTGAAACACTTGATACTCTCGTCATGGTTCTACCATTCTAAGGACATATATCAATATATACAATTATGATTTACATGATATAGTAGAAGATGCCTTTTTATTGATAAATAAACATTATTACAAAGAGTCAATTCTATAATAATTAATTGGCTCTGGGACACCTACTCTAACACAAAAGACAGACAACAAGGAAAACACAATCTGATATTAATCAATATTGTATTAATAATAAAAATGAAATGAGAAAACATATTCATGTAGCAAAGTAAACCAAGAACAATGATAATTCCTAGCACCTCGAGGAGCTAGGGACCTTTGATAACCCTTGAAGAAAATACTTAATGCTTCCCAAAGACTGATGCTAACTATATATACTAATTATTCTACTAAAATATCCCCTCTAAACAATCCTTATACCTTGCCACATGGAGATTCCCATATTTAACTCCCATTAGCACAATCAGACATTAGTGCTCACTCACTCCCCTAGCACCCATTTGCCTTTTCTGCCCTTTATGCCCTTTCAATTGGTAGACATTTGTAATATGAGGTATATCAGTTTGCATAAGCAGTATTAGAATGAAGTAGAAGAAGAAAAAAAAGCATTGTGGCTATGGAAACAATTGTACTGCCTCTTACCTGGGCCATCTTGTCACCACAATATGCTGAAAATTTTGAAATATCTAAGGGGAAATAGGAGATACGAAAATGGACAAGGCATGGTAGTCTTTTTATAGGAGTCAAAAAATTTCTTATGTAAATATTTTTCCGATTCTTAGTTCAATAATAACTATTTCACTAATTATTAAAAAGGGTAAATATTTCTTCGATTCTTAGTTCAATAAAGCTAAATAATTATCATCCATTAATGGAGTGTATCTATGCATCCATAACAAAAGAATATATCATATTTAGAAAGAAAAAAGAATCATTGACACTTGGAGATAGAATGTTTATATATTAAGAGTATGATACATACTTGATCATTTCGTTAGAATAGGTGCCCTAGAGCTAATCAATTATTGTAGAATTGACTCTTTGTAATAATGTTCATTAATCAATAAAAGGTATTTTGTTCTATATCTTGTAAATCATATTTATATGTATTGATATATGTCCTTAGGATGGTACCATGACGAGGATATCAAGTGTTTCAAATCTTGATAATGAGAACTCTATAATCACATATGGTGGCCATTCCAGAAATGTCTGTAGCCCCAATATTATTGTAACGAAGGACATAAATAATATGGTAAGGCTATCATAGTGTTGAATGAACCTGTTGAAAGGTAGTGACTAATCTCACTTGTCAAGGTTGTTTGTCGACAACTTGGTGCAACACATGAGTGCTTACTATAGGCAAGTTCATTGGACTGACCCACCAGAGGATTCCATATGGATGGTAACCCCAGTGTCTATGGAATAGATCCTCTAACCAATGGTGGTGCATGTGTGTAACGCCCACTTAAGGTACGCATATTTATTTATGCCCTAATACCCGTAGTTGAATCTTGTTAAAGTTATCTTGAACAGGTGTGAAGGAAATTCTTTAAAAATGTTGTTCAGGGTAAAATGTTCTTTTCACTGATAATTAGAAAAAAGTGTGGGGAGTGAAAAGTAGTAGAATTTCATGGAGAATGCAATGGAGATGAGGGCATTATTGTAATTGACTAAAGGGCAAAGATGGAATTTAATAGAAAGTACAAGGGTAAAATGGGAATATATATATATATATATTATTTTATGATATTAAGAGTTGAAGAAGAGAAACCCTAGCCACGCTACCCTCCGTTCAAGCCATTCTCTACCCAAATTCTCTCAAATTTCTTCATTAAATTTCCAAGGAAATTCATAGGATTTTGGCTAACTTTTGATAGATTTTCAATCCTAAGCATCCAAAGGTAAGATTTTTGCACCAAGAAGTGAGATTAAATTTTAAAGTTTTGAATTCTTATGGTTGTATATGCTTAGGGTTTGAGAAGGAGGGAATTCTACCAAAGAGAGAGTATAGTGTTGGAGTTGCTCAAATTCAAGGTAAGTAAACCTAATTTGAACCTTAATTTGAGCAAGACTTGTGTTGATGAATTTTTTAGCATTTTTGTATGTGATGGTATGAGAGAATTATGGGCGGTTTTTGATGTTTATTGATGTATAAATTCTAGCCGTGAGAAGTACTGTATGGTTATGTGATGATTTGATGAAGTTGTGGAAGATTTTGTGTTGAAATTTTTGGAGTGTAGAGAAGTGAGAAATTCTGCCAGGTTTGATACTCAATTTAGTGAGTTTTTGGCTCACAATTTGGTTGAATTAGAGAGTTGTGGAAGTGTAGCCAACATGGTAGTTGCATGTGCATATGAATTTTTTGATGAAAATCCTAAGAGAAAACATGTTACCATGGTTGCCCTATCAAATCTGTGACTTTCTGAGTGATTTTTGAGCATCTTACCCATTGAACTGGGTTGAGACCTAAACATAAAAGTTGTAGCCCTTTCTCTAATATTTAAAATGAGATCAAGATCATAGCAATCCGATGTGTATCGCTCGAGATATGCCTTCTTGAATATGACCTATGCAGAATGACTACCTCAAAAGTACCTCCAATTTATTAGTTATTTTTAGTCTAATAATCTATGATTTATTTCAAGTATGGGAATGTTGTTGGTAGAGAATACTAGTTCCATAATGATATCTTTATATGCCATAATGAATTCTCACATTTGAGCATTTGCATTTAGAAAGAATAGCAAAGAATGAGCATATTTCCATGCACATACACATGTATGAGAACATTAAAGAACAAAGAGAAAGAGAGTTTGGATGAACTGTAGAGAATTTCTTTTATGCATGTATATGCTTATATATTTGTTGATGGAATGGATATTGAATGATGGTTAGAATTTATCCATGAGAAGTAGTGTTTGTGTACTTGATGTTTGATGAGAGTTTGGATGAATTATGGAAGAATTGGAGTATAATGGTTAGAATTTATCCATGAGAAGTAGTGTTTGTGTACTTGATGTTTGATGAGAGTTTGGATGAATTATGGAAGAATTGGAGTAGAATTTATGCAGTGTGAATCCTGGACAGGTTTGACATTAATCTTGGTGTGTTTTATGCCAAATTTTGGTGGCTTAGAAGAGAGGTAGAAATGTAGTCAAATTAGAGTTGATGTGTGCATATAAATTGTTTGATGAAATGTCAAAGAGAAGTGCATACATGATTATGGTTATTTGATATCTTGAGATGAGTTGGTAGATGGTAGAGAATGACATGTTCACATTCCATTTTGCATTATTGCATCCAAACATGTGAATTTAGAAAGAATAATAAGCATGACCCCTATACATGCATACATACTCATAAAAGCATTAAAGAGCAATAATGAACATTAAAGTTAAAGAAAAAATAGAAAGAAATGAGAAATATTAAAGAAGTTCAAATCTGAAATTTTATCTAAAGAAGTGTAAAAAGTTAAAAGAATAGAAGGTTGTTGGAACCCATGAGTGACATAGCCTCACATGCACGCCGCCTTTAGTGAGCAGCCTCAGAATCAGAAAGAAGAATTGTATAGTCTGTTAGAAGTGCATGTGGATGAGGACTGTACCCAAAATTAGAGAATACACTCATACGGCTAGGGTTCCAAATCCATGCATCAACCGAGTCTGATCAGCAAGAAAGAAAGAAAGAATAGAAAGAAAGAAAGAACAAAAAGAAACAATAGAAAGAAAGAAGGAAACAATAGAAAAAGAAAAAACAATAGAAAGAAAGAAACAATAGAAAAAGAAAGAAAGAATAGAAAGAAAGGAAGCATAGAAAGAAATATAGAAAATGGAAAAACAGAAAAGAAAATGCACATCCTATGCATTTATGCATTTGCATCATACCTATGCATGATACCATGCCTACTATCATGAGTAGTGAGAAATTAGAAACTGAGAGAAAACAGAGAAAGAGCAGAGAAACAGAGGAAGAATAGAGAAGAATAGAGAGGTGTGATGTAAGGAAAGAAATTCAGAATTTAAGCAACGGAGAGAGAAGAGTAGCATAGCGAGTGTTGGAGTAGGTGCCCTAGAGCCAATCAATTATTGTAGAATTGACTCTTTGTAATAATGTTCATTAATCAATAAAAGGCATTTTATTCTATATCGCGTAAATCATTATTATTGCAATATGTATTGATATATGTCCTTAGAATGGTAGAATCGTGACGAGGGTATCAAGTGTTTCAAATCTTGATAGTGAGAACCCTATGAGCACATATGGTGGCCATTCTAGAAANCATGTATATGCTTATATATGAAGAATTGTTGATGGAATGGATATTGAATGATGGTTAGAATTTATCCATGAGAAGAAGTGTTTGTGTACTTGATGTTTGATGAGAGTTTGGATGAATTATGGAAGAATTGGAGTAGAATTTATGGAGTGTGAATCCTGGATAGGTTTGAGGTTAATCTTGGTGTGTTTTATTCCAAATTTTGGTGGCTTAGAAGAGAGGTAGAAATGTAGCCAAATTAGAGTTGATGTGTGCATATAAATTATTTGATGAAATGTCAAAGAGAAGTGCATACATGATTATGATTATTTGATATCTTGAGATGAGTTGGTAGATGGTAGAGAATGACATGTTCACATTCCATATTGCATTATTGCATCCAAACATGTGAATTTAGAAAGAATAATAAGCATGAGCCGATATACATGCATACATACTCATAAGAGCATTAAAGAGCAATAATGAACATTAAAGTTAAAGAACAAATAGAAAGAAATGAGAAATATTAAAGAAGCTCAAATCTGAAATTTTATCTAAAGAAGTGTAAAAAGATAAAAGAAAAAAAGGTTGTTGCGATGGGGAATTCGTGAGTGACAAGAAGAAGAATATTCCCACATGTACGCCACCTTTAGTGAGCGGCCTAAGAAGAAAAAGAATTTGTACAGTCCGTAAGAGTACATGTGGATGAGGACTGTACCCAAGAGAATATTCCTACATGCACGCCGCCTTTAGTGAGCGGCCTAAGAAGAAAAAGAATTTGTACAGTCCGTAAGAGTGCATGTAGATGAGGACTGTACTCATTCACACAGCCAGGGTTCCGAATCCATGCCTCAACCGAGTCTGATCGGCAAAGAATAAGAAAGAAAAAGAAAAGAAAAGAGTAAGAAAGAAAAGAATAGAAAGAAGAGAATAAGAATAGAAAGAAAAGAAGAGAATAAGAAAGAAAAGAAGAGAAAAGAAAGAATATAAAGAAAACAAAGAATAGAAAAATAAAGAAAGAAAGAAAGAATAGAAAGAAAGAACAGAAAAAAGAAAGAAAGAAAGAATAGAAAAAAAGACTAGAAAAGAAAGAAAGAAATACGGAGAAAAGAAACAGAAAACAGAATAGAAAAACATAAAAGAAAATGCACATTCTATGCATTTGTGCATTTGCATCATACCTATGCATGATACCATGGCTATTATCATAGGTAGTGAGAAATTAGAAATAGAGAAAGAATAGAGAAAGAACAGAGAAGAATAGAGAGGTGTGATGTAAGGAAAGAAATTTAGAATTTAAGCAACGGAGAGAGAAGAGTAGCATAGCGGGTTTACTTACTAAGCAATTAGTGCTCACCCCATTGTTTTCAATGTTTTTACAGGTAATAGGTGAGATGCGGTCACTTGGAACGTCACGCAGCGGAAGGGTTAGTCAACACTGTTGAGTTGATGTTTTGTGACTTTATTATATTTTATAAAGATTTGTATTTAAAGAAAAATTAGTTATGGGCCCATTATTTTATACTCATCTACATGCACTGTTGAGTTGATGTTTTGTGACTTTATTATATTTTATAAAGATTTGTATTTAAAGAAAAATTAGTTATGGGCCCATTATTTTATACTCATCTACATATGCATGTACATTTTCTTATGTATATATATAGCAAGTTTTATTGTTATTTTCTGAGTATACTAGCTAGAGAGAGAGTATTACAACCGTGAACAGAACCATGAACAGTGTTCCTGTCCGAAATCAGAGATATTCGAAGGAGCCTCCAAATGTATGTAAGTATTCTAATCCTTGAATGGATTTACTTTATACAGATTTTTGTTTATAAACATGTAAACGATATAATCTATACTCTAATCTAGGCGAAGAAAGGTAATTGATTTACCGATTGAATTTTTGTTTTCTGCTGCGTATGGTAGATCAATTACTTACAGATCTACCATAGCCATAGTGTACTTCCCAATGTAACCAATCACCACTGTTATGGTAATCCCAAAGAGAGATGATGTTAGGTTGGTGTTAAATCACATCGATCTTTACACACGGCGCTCTGGTGATCTCAAGTCGAATGACCACATGCACCACCATCCGTAAGAGGATATATTCCATAGACACTGAGTTACCATCTTGTATGAAATCCTCTAATGGGTCAGTCCAATGGACTTGCACAAGCAAGCACCCATGCATTGCACCAAGTTGATGCTCACAACCTCGACATATAAGACCTGTCACTATCTTTTGATAGGGTCGTTCAACGCAATGATAGTCTTTCCTTACAATCTATGTCCTAGGTCAAATTTATACTGTGACAACAGACAATTTAAGAAAGGCCATCATTTGTGCTCATAGAGTTCTCACAATTAAGATTTATGACATTTAATACCCTCATCACTAGTTCAAACCTTTCTAAGGACATAAACTATTTTCTTTGCGCGCAATAAATAGATACTATAGTATATTGCTTATAAAGAAGCGTTTGCCTTTTATTCATATAAAATATGAGTTTATAAGAACTACAATGTTGGCTCTAGTGCATCTACTCTAACTATGTCTTGTTTTAATTTTAAGTTGCCTTTTTATAGTACAACAATTAAAACCCTAATCTAATATGAAATAGCCATCAACTTATTCCATGATTAGAATAGTATCACCCTATTACCAAAACAAGGTAATAACAATAATAGTGTTTTAATTAGTATTATTAGCAATTATAATATTAATATTTAAAATATATAATATATTTTAATGTTCACATATATATTTAAATACGCAATCTCACTAATTTAAATTTCCATATGAAGTTAAATATAGGCAATGACCTTAGCATATCTAATTGCACTGTGAGATTACCAAAATACCCTTTCATCTAATCCTGGTATTTGAATTTTGAATTTTGAATTTATATTATATTCATAAATATTAATATTATTTTAAATATTAAAATTAATTAATAATATACCATTTAAATACACACACAAATGTGTCTACATATACACACACACACACACACACACACACACACAATCTCACTTATTTTAATTTCCATATGAAATTAAATATAGCAATGACCTCAGCAAATCTAATTGCATTGTGAGATTACTAAAATACCCTTTCATCTTAAAAGACAAAAATGCTTCTCACTTACTTATCCTTTATCTATCTACTATATGTGTGACTTGAAGGCTCCTCATCATATCGGTAGTGAGTAGTATCGCGATTGACACTCAATCAATCGTCTCACTAAACACAGACCAAGATTGGCCTCTAGCAGGGCATCATGGCCACTCGATAGATTAAGATTTAGCGAAACAGTTACCTATCAATGATATGATTATCGTGCAATGAAAGCCTTTCATCACACATTATCTCATCAAGGCTGAGATACAGAAGTAATGTCAACCTCATATATCCTTGATCTCTTGATATTCAGTTATTGGACCAACGACTAGATTAGTGTTGTTGCCACTTACCGAATAGCTTAGTGAGATAATTTCTCCCGTACCCGGGAGTGATGAATCTTCTATCAATCCACCATAGTCTTGAAACACTTCTTGATGTAGCCAATCACTACCATTCTGATAGTCTTGAATAGTACTATGTTGGGCTAGTGTCAAACTACACCAATTAGTGCACAAGGTACTCTAGTGATCTCAAGTCTAAGGATTACATGCACCACCATCTGTTAGAGGATTTATTCCATAGATATTTGGGTTACCATCTATGTGGAATCTTTTGCTAGGTTTGTCTAATGAACTCCCCTACAACAAGCACCCATATGTTGCACCAGGTTGTCGGCAAACAACCTTGACAAGTGAGATCAGTCACTATTTTTCGACAAGGTCCTTCAACACTATGATAGCCTTACCGTATTATATGTGTTCTTAGTCAAAATAACACTAGGGCTACATGCATTTCTAGAATGGCCACCATATGTGATCATAAGGTCTTTACTATCAAGATTTGAAACACTTGATACCCTCGCCACAGTTCTACAATTCTAAGGACATACATCATAACATACAATGAATATGAATTACACGACGTACAAAAAGCCTTTTATTGATTATAAACATTCTTACAAAGAGCCAATATTACAATAATGGATTGGGTCTAGGGCACCTATTCTAACAATCTCCCATTTGCATTATAGCCAATCATTCATGTATTTAATACCAAATGATCTTAAGTACTTTTCATGCTTCTGTTGTGACAGAACCTTCGTCAATGGATGAGCGAGATTGTCATCAATATGTACTTTGTAAATCTACACATCTTTTCTCTCAACCATTTCTCTGATGAGATGAAATCGTCTGAGTATGAGTTTGGATCACTGGTGAGACCGTGGTTCCTTTGCTTGAGCTATTGCTCTATTGTTGTTGCAATAGACATCTACAATGGTGGAAACCACGCTAAGTTCAGTGATGTACTTCTTGATCCAAACCACCTCTTTGGTCGCATCGAATAATGCTATATACTCAGCTTCTGTTGTAGAGTCTGCTAGAATGCTTTGCTTAGAGCTCTTCCAGCTCACTACAACTCCATTTAGATAAAATAGAAAACTAGACTGTGAGTGATAATCATCTTTGTTCGTTTAGAAAATGGCATCACTATATCCTCTAATAGCGGTATCACTATATCCTCTAATAGCGAGCTCATCATCACCTTCATAAACCAAGAACATATCCTTAGTCCTTTTCAGGTACTTTAGAATTGATAGACACTTAATTTCAGCTAACTATCATGTTGATGAGGAAAGTCCATCAAGAGAACTATTGGGTTATTCCATAAGAAGAAAAGAGATGGCAAGAGATAATTCAAAGAACTCAAATTACGGGCAATCAATCTACAAAATTAAGAAGTTGATTTCAGGGGAATAAATAGGGAGGATTATTATCAGAATAAAAGAGATTACATTGGTAGTATATATACGGCCACCAGAAGACAACATGGCATCATGAGTATAATTTTCATTTTGGCTCTTTAAGAGTTGTAGTCAGGTTAATCATATAACAGTTGTTTTAATTCTTTGATTCCTCTTTTGTTTTCAATGTTCTCTCAAATTAATAAAATGAAGCTCCATTTCTTTGCCACCAGTAGGCTTCAAGACATCTTGAGATTTTTACTTGGACTTGAGCTTCGTTTTACCCTTACCCTTGCCTCTCCCAAGAGCAGCATCAACAAGCAACATTGGCTTAGATTTCTTTATGTCTTGCTTTGCTGTCTTCAGCATATCCAGGAGGTCAGAGAAGGTCGTCTCCATACCATTCATATTGAAGTTCAATACGAATTGTGAGAAGTTGTTAGGCAAGGATTACAGAATTAAGTCCAATGATAATTTAGCATCCATGACAAAACCCAAGGTTTCAAGCTTCTGAATGTACATAAGCATTTTGAGTACATGTAGCCCAACCTAAGTTCCCTTTACCATCCGACATCTAAAGAGAGCCTTAGACGCATCATAAAGATCACGCCTAGCACGTTTCTCAAAAAGGTCCTTGAGATGAGTCATAATAGATTGCACATCCAAATGTTCATGCTGCTCTTAGAGATTTGGTGTCATCGATGCTAACATGAGACATTGCACATTGTCAGCATTGTCAAGATACTTGCTATAAGTACCTTTAACCTCCTAAGTAGCTTCAGGACCAAACGCCTCCTATATAGGCTCATTAACGACATAAAACTTCTTCTCAGGTTTGAGTACAATCCGAAGATTTCTATAACAATCCTTGAAGTTGGTACCGTCTAACCTATTTTCCTTTTTGATGATTAATTGCAATGATAGGTTGTTTGTTGTCATTTTGTGATTCTACAAGTTTAAAATAAAGAGAGTTAATATCATGATATAAAATTTAATTAATCAAGGTCTTTTAATTAATTAAGCACTCCCACTATTTTCCTCAAGTCCTAACAGCCCTCACTATTAGACTCAGGAAAGCCTATTGGCTTTCCTAGTGGGCCAAGATCCCATCAATTCCTTTTTTAACCTATATTGATTGAAAAGCCAAAAACGGGTTGATATATGTAGGCCACAAACTCAATTTATACCAGCTAATGGCGCTGACAACTAATCATCAAATATAAATAGTGCAAACAAACCAATTACACAATCCAATGGCACCGACCATCGACCTCAAGTGCAACTCTTGGATCTGTAGAGTAGATACTACATATCTCTCGTGAATTTGAAAAATTGCACTTTCTCTACATTTGCCTCTAGTACGTCTTTGACCTTCGTTGATTGAAAAGCCAAAACTACTATTTAAGTCTAACCCGACATCAATAAGGAAAAACTCCAATGCGACTTAGCTTCCCATGGATAGAAGCATACCCTTTATTGATCGAAAAGGCAACAATGATCTATGGTTTGACTAAGTCCATGATGTAGGAAGGAGTTATTAGACTTAATTTCGTTCATGAGGGATTTTTGCTCTTTTGGTCTCATCAGTTTTATTATCTTTATTAATCATGTTATATCCATAACATTCAACCTTACCATGCCAACTAAAGAAATAAAGATAAACGTGTTGGTGGATTGCCTTAACTAAACCAAATTTCTTGAGCCTTGGGAAATTTGTATGCCAACCTAGGTAATTAAATTACAAGATCCAATGCTCCTTCTTCTCCATCAGTGCTCTAATTAGATTTAATTTAACCTTTACATCAATAAAGAGAAACCTCGATTTACATTCGAGGGGAGTAAGATGAGAGAAAGAATTACAAGAGATTAAAAGAAAGGCAAGGCATGCAAGCGTTATTTAAATTGAAATTACAATCCTCAAATGTACCTAGGTCTAAAGGAAAATGCATCCAACCCAATGAAATTTCATCTCAAGAATATGCATATAATAATCAATCAAAAACAGCAATCTTTGATCATTTGGTAAATTATAATTACCCCTTTATGTTTTACCTTGTTATGTTTGTACCCAACAAGTTGTAAACTTTTTGTTTACTCCCTTGTTGCTGGGCCTCTTAAAATTGGGCCTCCAGAATAAATATAACATTCATAAACAATATATATAAAATTATGGACCAACTCTATGCGCTACAATGCCTAAAACAGCAAAAAATGAAGCCCTTCTACACCAACGCGTAGGCTGTCCAAAACAACAGTTTTTACATGCATCAACACACATGGTTGTAGTGTTAAAGACTTTCTTAATGTGCACCAACATGTTAAAATATCTATAGGTGCAAATCGTGAGTCAATTGACTCACTATTGAATTTGTTATGGCCTATCTACGAACATGTTGTGATTTAATGCGCACCAACGTCGACTGACTGTAATAAGACTGTAACCTACTGCTAAAGTAGTCCAAAACCTAATGTAAGCCCACTGTAACGATATTCACACATGGAAGAACATGTATTTTTGTAATCGTTCAAAAATGAGCGTAACAGGACAGTTGGGAGTAAAAAATGCTCAACGTGTCAAACACTTGAGTAAAAAATCAGAGTGAAGAGCAAGGCTACATGGGCAAACATATAACCATCAAGTATGGCATTCAGGGTAGCAAACAATGCAGGGAAACCACCATACACAGCAGCGTTACGATGAACATGATAACAGACCCTCGTTTCGCAACTTAGGGCTATTGGGGACAAGGGTTTTGGGCCTTAGCACTAAAACCCTGAACACCCTTAAGGGTATCGACCAGAGCCATGTGAGGGAACACACAGCCCTCCCTTCCACTATGCAAGGCAACAGACAGTTTCCGTGCACAGGCACACGACAACCATGGGTTGGCGCACGCGTGGTTGCTTAAGCAGCGCGTGCTTTCATGCTGCTTTGCACCAATGGCAGTAGCAGCTGTGTGCTGCTGCTGCTACCCCTTTGTCATGATGCTGCCATGAGCCACCAGCCTTAGAAGCCAACACTACCACACACGGTGGTGCTTAGGGTTTCATCAAATTTCTTTGATTTCTTTGAAAATCAGATCCAGCACAATAGATTTCAATATTTCCCAAACACAACAATCCAAGTTTCGTTTCAATGAATCCAAATCAAAATCAATCAAAACAAAACCCTAAACATGCAATCTTCAAATCACATACTTCCAACATAAAATCAAAACACCGAAAACTCATAAAAGAGGCTCTGATACCACTGTTAGTGTTTTAATCAAGGATAAACGTAGTAGAAAACAAAAATTTATTGATTAAACACTATAAGCCCCAAAATCCAAATATGAGTATAATGATGTTCATATGCTACAAATCAAAATAAGACCCATGAATGATTTAGAACTTACCCATGTTTGGAGGCTCCACCTCTTTTTCAAGATCCGGATGAAAAACGCTCATGATCCAAGTGTAGGATCAAACCATTGGTATCCACACAAAGGCAAGATTCAACACAAGAGATTCACTAGATCTTTATCTGAGGTCTAAAGAGGATGAGTGAGATTAGGGTTGAGAGAAAAAATTTCTCAATGAACCTATGCTCGCCACGGCCAAAAGAAGAGAAATGAGAGTGATATTTGATTTTTAGGGAAATTTGCCTTTTTATAGGGTTGCTATAAATATCCCTTAAAGGCTTATTTACCATAATGCCATTCTACTAATTAAATCATTAGTGTCCACGATTCCAAAACAAAATCATATCTCGAGTATTGAGCCATTATTATTTTTATCCTTCAATAACGTTCTTTCAATATTTAAAATATATATACACTGATATATATATTTAAATATAGACGGTTTATTTATTTACAATATATATACGACAATATACATATTCGAATAAATAACCAATCTGACATATTAAATCCAATACGAGATTGGATCCAAGAAACAACCTTTCCAGCAAATTTAATTCGTCAATAAATGATGAAAATGCCCCTCACATATTATCTTCTTTAGATTTCCATTTATGTGTGTGACACGAAGGCTCCTCATCATGCCAGTAGTGTGTAATATCACGATCAACACCCAATCAATCGACTCATTACACAAAGACCATGATTGGTCCCTGATGTGTGATTTCACAAACATGTATATGTAGCAAATGGACTAGCCGCAAAAAGTAATAAAATGATGAGTAGAGTATCGTTCACACGAGGATTGAGTGCTAAGTACCGATTTTCCTAATTTTATAACCAATTGAAGAACACAAAAATATTTGATTTATGGGAGCTACTAAAAACTAAATTAAAACAAAATATAAGAGACAACTAAGATTAACACAACAAAAGTAATTCAACAACGAATTTCAATTCAAGAAAAGAGGTTAGGGTTTCGATTTCACCAAGTTACTCCAAATCAATCTAAAACTCCTATTAATCTCAAATTCACATGCAAGGATTACAAATCGGATTCCCTAGGTTGTAAAATATACTTTCTCAGGCTATATTTCCCTACTTATCCCTACTAAACTGCTGCACCCAAAAAAATGAAGTTCAATAGTTCAAAGTTCCTTAAGCAAGTGGAATCTTATCAAGATTTCATATATCACATTTGTCTATCTCTAATTTTTGCTCAATCTGTAGTATTTATCTCAAGAAGCTAACACATGAATCACTTCTCATCCTCATCATGATCAACACTTATTTGAATCAAAAACCCAACATTCAAATGCATTAAGAATAAAGATAAACACTTAATCTAAGCAATAGAATCTAAAAACAATAAGATATTATGGATTAAATCATAGTAAACTAAGATCCATCAAAACCCTAACCCAAAAATGAGTTAGTTCATGTTCAAAAAGAAAATAAATAGCAAATACATAAAGAAATCAGAGTTCAACATCATAAAAGAAGAAAGGGAAAAGAAATCTTCTCTGATTTGGTGACCCAAATCCTTCCAATCTTCTTCTCCTCTCCTTATTTCCAAAAATGCCGACCTCCCTTCAAAAATGGACTAACTTTTCTTTAAATAGCAGCCAAAAACCCTAGGACCAAATGCTATAAAAGGAAAACACCCTGTTTTCACAAAACATGAAAATCCAGCTTTCACCGCGGCAAAGAAAAAATCTCGTTGTGGCATCAACTTGAATTGAACTAGTCTGTGGTTCAAGAGGTTATCTTGTTGTGGCAAAGAAAAAACCTTGCTATGGCGAACTTTTGATCTTCTTTGATGAATTTACAAAACTGCCCTCTGCTTGCATCTTCACTTGAATATTTGATCTTCTTGATCTCCAATAGGAACAAACTTTGAGGGTGCTTCCAATTAGCATAAGAATTTTTGATCTTCTGAATTGCGCTCGATTTTGGATCCAGAAACTCATTCGTGCTCTATTTTGCTCCAACTGCATGTTTTGGTCTAAAACATAAAATATGCAGAAATTAACAATTAAGGCACAAAACCCGTAAGAAGTATCCAAAAACCCTACAATCAAATAGAAAATAGTATAATCCTAGGATTATCACATACCCCCAAACTTAAGGTATGCTCTGCTCGAGCATCAAAAACAAAGTGAAACAAAAGAAAAACAACAAAAAATTGAAATAACAAAGGGAAATTGAAATCGAACATAAAAGAAATTCCTAGAATTGATTGCAAAAGCAAGTCTAAAAAATTGTTGATACATTATTACAAGAAAATTCTTAGCACTCTAAAAAGTCATAAATTGAATTGAATCTCTTTATCTATTGGCCCCCAAAGTAGGTAATCCCACTTCAATCCACCTTTGACTTCCCAGATTATTTTATACATGAATGTAAAGTTTATCAAATGGTGGTAGACTCCATAAGCCTAAGTATTGAACTACTCTCCACTAATGTAGACTAGACATCTCTAAGGATCAAAAGGTTTTTGTAAGCTTGTAACGTTAGGCTTGGGTAAGTGGCTTCAGAGAAAAGATAGGAAAAACAAAGCAAAAGAACTCGGTTTTCCTCATGCAAACACAAAGACCTGCATTGATCCCATTTTCTTTCTCAATCACCAACCAAAAGTATCAACCCTTTTTACAACCCTCAAACTTATGCATTTCTTATTTTTGTACTGGAAATGCATAAGTAAATCAAGAACATGAATAAAAACTGCATACAAAGTTCTTTTTTTTTTTTTTTTTAGAATCTAAAAACAACAATACAATCTAAAATGGGGTTACTTGCCCCTTTTTATTGCCCTTTTTACAACCCCCAAACTTGAACTTTTCTTTCCATCACTTATTCACACACCTACAAAGCCCTTTTATATACACAAAGTTCAGAGTTCTCCTAAAGGGTATGATAAAGTGTTTAGGGTAAAGGGGTTGGACAATTTAGTTGCATGAAAGAAAAATAAGGCAAAAATATCATAAGGCTCAAACGGGTGACTAGGGACAATTCATTCATGGCTTGGCTAAAAAGGCTCAAACGTTCCGAAAAATTGCCTAAATCATTTCCTCAACAATGTGTAATCCTAGAATTTCGCTTCAAGCATCTCTCAACTAGGTTCTAGAGTCTACCAACATTATCAAGACTTCACATAGCTACATAAAATGTTTCTAAGCATGCCAAAAGAATGAACATGGTGGTTGAACCACTCAACGAACCTCAAGCTAAATCAAGTCAACCAACATAAACATGAAGCAATGCTTCACATTTTCCATAAATAATATTCTCATCATGGACTTATACAAATCATCTAGGCAACAAAAATAACAACAAACATACAAAATCATAGCACACAACATAAAAACCATAAAACATAGAAAGACAAAAGTCAATTTAAGCAAAAATTTTCAAATTTTTTCTACCCCCAAACAGAAAATGACATTGTCCTCAATGTCAAACAATAATGAACATAGGAATAGATTTGCAAGCTTAAGGTTATGAGATACTCCCCTGATTAATCCATGAAGATCAAAATGGGAGCAAAATCTGGACATCCCTTCATTGTTTTCTTCATCAGCAGTATCTGTCAAAACACATAAAAACTCAAGAGTCTAAAATGTTGTAACACCCCCCCTCCAGCCGGGTACCCTCTAAGTATTCCATTAGGATGGAAAAATTAGAGAATTCACGCCAGGAAGGTTGTGTATTGTAAAATGTAAATCCTGGTTATTAACATGTACTATATGAAAATAAATAAATAAAAACTTCTCCTCTCATTTATATCACTTTCTTAATCAACCTATCAAGACATGACTATATATGAAAAATATGGTTTAAAGAAAACAACAACATCAATTGTTTTAATAGCGGAAGCAAATATAAAATATCTCCCATCATTTATAAGCAAAATATATTTACCATTTCATAAAACTTAGATTATAAACATTAAACTATATACATTAAATTCAAAAGCAACATCCTTTATATAACATCATAAGTTTAGCTAGAAAAAAAACATGCATGCCCCAAGCCTCCTTGACCGCCACTCGCCGTTACCGCTTTAACCATTACCTGCAAAACATGGAAACTAGGGGGATGAGTGCTAATCACTCAGTAAGGGTATCGATCATTTAACCCTATGTAACATTCTTAAACTTAGGAAGCATCTTATTTACTTGTACATGAACCAAACATTTATAACATAAAAGTAATATAACATAGCATATTCAATCCATATCATAATGCATAATATAATTCACGCAATGCTTTCCTTTAATGTTCATGAATAATGCACATCAATGTCATGCATGTATAAATAAATTTTTCTTTGAAAACCTTTTACTGTTTACCGATCGGACTAAGCTGAGGCATGGATTACGGAACCTTTGGCCAATGAGCTAAGCTTAACTTATAACACAGTCCCCATGGTCATGCACGCTATGGACTGTTCATTTCTTTCGGTCTAGACATGTGCATGAGTGAGCTCAGGTTCCCCATAACATGCCAACATTTTCCATAACATTTACAAATCATTTTCCTTCACAAAAATGCATGTCTATGTACCTTGGAAGTATTTTGCTCAAACTTGGGATCAAGTCCCACTTTTTCATCATTAATATGCTTGACATGCTTTATTCTAAAAAAAACATACACTTTCCATATATGAACATATCATTTCATCATGGCCATTTTGTGGATGCATAAGATATTCATAAAACATATCGTACTTAGGCTTGTTTATACATACACAAGCTCATAATTAGGTAATACATAACATATTACACGTAACCTCCATGGTCATTCATTACATCAACTATATATGCTCATACAATCACTAAATAATCATAAAGATCACTCATTCAAACATACTTCAAAACCCTTTAAGCATCATTTCCATACTTGGAATCAATCATTCTGCACAGGTCAGATTCAAAAAGGCATAACTTGAGTTACACACATCGGATTGATGTGATCCTAGTCTCGTTTTAAAGCTTAGAGATAGAGCTACAACTTTTATGTTTAGGTCTCAACCCAGTTCAATCGTTAAGATGCCCAAAAATCACTTATAAAGTTACGGCTGTGACAGGGCAACCATGGTAACATGCCTATTTTAGGGCTTTTCCTTACCTATTTAGCTCCACTTACTCCCTAACCTTTCCTAACCATTCTCCCCTGTGAAAACATGTTAAATGATCACTAATAACCTCCCTTGTAATATGTTAAAAAAATCATGTCACAACTAATTCCATTGATTGTCATCAAAGTTCATTGTTTTTACAATTCACATATAAATCCATCAATTATAGCATCAAACTAAGCTCAATTGCTATTGTGTGACAATAATTAAGGTTCCCTAATACTAACCCTAGAAACCTAATTCTTATTTCCTATTAAAGGGAGGTTTCCCTTACCTTATGTCAAGAAACCACACTCCTTTGCAAATTTCCTCCTCCTTATCTCCAATTGACCCTTATCCTAACATAAATTATAAGGAAACTTCAATAACTTGCAATACACAATATTTATATAAGATAAGGAGTTGAACTTTACCTCCTAATATCCTTAATAAAGGGAGAAATATAAGACACTTGAGAGATTTGCAACTAAAAGACTTGAAACTTTAATGGAGAAGTGAAGAAAATATGGAAGCTTGTAGAAAACTTGAAGAAAAGAAATGAAAAGTGGTAGAAGACATGTTGGCCGACTCTTATCACCTAATATCTTCTTTCTTTCTTTTTTTTTTTTTTGCTAAAAATTATTCATTTGACATTTGTCTTTTGCATTTAATGTCCTATAACATTATTTCCCTTTTTGCCCTCAAAAATTGTCTATTAATTACTCCTTAATCCTTCATCATCTTTATCTTGTCAAGCCAACAAAATATCATTATTCTTTTACCACTTTACCCCTAAGGCATGTGCATGGTAGTTAACTTAACACATAAAAAGGAAAAGACTATTTTACCCTTGGATGCATCGGTGGGGTTTACAAATGTGCTAGAAAACCTCACAAAATATGGAAAAATTACATCTCAATCTCAAACCTTAACAAACTAACCCTAATATCTAAAAGTACAAAAACAAAGTACACATAAAACTAGGAAATAAAATGAGTTCCACTATACAAAAATAGAACAAAACATAAACTATAACGCCCACATGGAGGTACATAATTTAATTTATGCTCTTATACCTTTAGTTGATTTTTGTTAAAGTTATTTTGAGAAAATGTGAAGAAAATGCCTTAAACTATGTGCACGCTGCCACGAGCGAGCGGCCACATCAGAGAGATACAATACTTGTACAGTCCGTGAGTAGTGCATGTAGATGAGGATTGTACCCACTCACATGGCTAGGGTTCCAAATCCATGCATCAACCCAGTCCGATCGACAAACTAGAAAGAAGAAATAAAAGAAAGAGAAACAGAAAAGAAAAGAAAGAGATTACAGCATAAGAGAAAAAGAAACAGAAAAGAATGAGGAATATAATCAAAGAATAAAGTGAGAAAAAGAAAAATCAGAACATGAGTAACGGAGGAAACACAGTAGTGTAGTTTGGTTTACTTACTGAGCAATTGTGCTCACTCCGTTAATTTACTATTTTGCAGGTACTAGATGATTTGCGATCGGGTGGGACATCAAGAAGTGGTGGAGTTTGGTGGCACTGTTCAAGATTACCTTATGTTTACTAAAGTATATCAATGTTTTGTGTATATAGTTATATGAAATAAAAATTAGAACTTTCAGATTTACATTATGTCTATATATGTTTGTAAAAGTTATTTAGTAAATTTTATCTTATATTTCTTATAGAATTACTAGTTATATAGTATATTACATTTGTGGTATCAGAGTGTCGATTTTGGGAAATTGATAGTGCGCCTCTCCTACTGCGTTGACGTACCGTAGCCAATCGTTATAAGTTATTTCTTTTCTCACTTGTATTACCTGACTAATGGTATTGATGCTATGTGTTTTAGATGAGACGGACGACACGATCCGGTAAGAAGAATGCAACGAGTACGGGTGAGCCATCTAATCCGTCCAGATCTACTCCCCCTATCCTCGATGAGGCGAAGATTTGTACTATTATTCAGCAGGTATTGGCAGAAAGCCAGGGGAGACCTATATTGGAGGGAGTTGAGACCCCAGTTGTTGTACCACCGACCACTAGAGAGGAGAGAGAAAGGTTGGTACCTTCGATAGTACAGAGTCATCTTGAGCCCATTTATAGGTTACCTAATCAGCATCAACTGTTAGAATTTTGGGGTATGACTAATCCATCGGTGGCAGAAGATTGGATTAGATCTATGAAGTGTACGACAGCACTTTTTCCCATGACAAATTGGGAGAAGATCCGGTATGCGAGTTTCTTGTTTAAGAGTGATGCCTGAATATGGTGGGAGTTGATGGAGGAGACTTATGATGTAGCCACAATGACCTAGGGAGATTTCAGATGACTTTTTGAGGCAGAATATAGGATAGCTAACAGAATGCATGAAAAGATACAAGAATTTATTAACCTACGTCAGGGAATCAGTTCAATGAAGGAATACTCCTTTAGATTTAATTCCTTGGCAAGGTTTGCACCAGGTATAGTGAGCAAACTAGAGTTGAGGAGGAATAAGTTTGTGCATGGGTTGAATCCAGAAATAGCCCGAGGTGTGATGGCAGTTGCCTAGCCCCCTCAGACTTATAGTGAGGCTTTGGAACGAGCTTTACGAGCCCAAGTATTTGTGAATAATTTGACTTCATTGACTCCATCAACAATAGTGTCCAGTATTCCACCTTCTACTCTATAGAGAGACATATTTGATACCCCTAGTAGTAGAGAAGGGAAGAATAAGAAAAGAATTTAGTCAAAGAAGGACAGGAGGGATGGGAAGAACAAACGGCCAAGAACTATTGAGTTTCCCCAATGTCAGAAATGCGGGAAATATCATCCGGGAGAGTGTCTCAAAGGTGTGTGTTTTAGATGCTGACAGCCCGGACATATGATGAAAGATTGTAAGGCCCTTCCTGCACCCACAACACATACATCTAGAGGTACTAATGCTCGGGTATTCACGGTTGCACAGAGTGAAGCCAAGGCCAGCCCATCGGCAGTTACTGGTAAGTTATTATTTCATTAGTTTCCTTCTATGCATTAGTTGATTCTGGAGCCACACGCTCATTTATTACACATGGGATTATAGAGAGATTAGGTTTGAAACCTATTACAGTAGAACAACCCATTAAGATAGAATTGCCAGATGGTGACAGTGTGGTAACTAGGGAGATGCTTCCAGGGGAGTCTGTAGTGATCCATGGAAGAATGTTGCTTGTAGATTTGATTGTGTTTGACATGCCCGACTTTGATGTTATTTTGGGCATGGATTTCCTAGGGAGATATGGAGTAGAAATTAATTTTCGAAAGAAGAAAGCAAGATTTAATCTTGATGATGGTGATAAGTTTAGTTTCGGAGAGGGCCATCAACTTAGTATGTTAATTAGTAGTGTAAAGGCGAGACAAATGTTCAGAAAAGGGTGCTCCGGATATATTGCCCATGTGGTGCAAAGCAGTGATGTCCCTCGATCATAGATCTAGAATGTACCAATAGTCTGGGAGTTTCCAAATGTATTTCCAGATGATTTGCCAGGTTTACCTCCAGAAAGAGAAATGAAATTTAGCATTGAACTAGTACTACGGACAACACCAATTTCTAAAGCCCCTTACCGGATGGCCCTAACTGAGCTACAAGAGTTGAAGAAGCAACTTCAGGAACTCCTAGATAAGGGTTTTATTCGACCCAGCCATTCTCCTTGGGGAGCTCCAATCCTATTTGTGAAGAAGGAAGATGGGTGCTTACGGATGTGTATAGATTATAGAGAGTTGAATAAAGTGACAGTGAAGAACAAGTACTAGTTACCTTGCATAGATGGCTTATTTGATCAGTTGAAAGGAGCAGCAGTGTTTTCAAAGATTGATTTGAGGTCGGGTTATCATCAAGTAAGGGTGGCAGAGCAAGATATTGCCAAGACTGCATTCTGGACTAGATATGGGCATTATGAGTTTGTGGTGATGCCTTTTGGGTTAACCAATGCCCCAGTAGTCTTTATAGATTTAATGAACAAGGTATTCCACGATTATCTTGATCGATTTATAGTGGTGTTTATTGATGATATCCTGGTTTATTCTAAGATAAGAGAAGAGCATGAATAGCATTTGAGATTTGTGCTACAGCGATTGAGAGATAAGAAGATGTTTGCCAAATTTTCTAAATGTGAGTTTTGGCTAGATCAAGTTATCTTCATGGGCCATACTGTCTCTAAGGAAGGCATATCAGTGGATCCTAGTAAGGTGAAGGCAATTTTAGAGTGGTAAAAGCCGAAGACTGTAAAGGAGGTTATAAGTTTCTTGGGACTTGCAGGTTATTACAAGCGATTTGTAGCAGGATTTGCCCAGCTGGCTAAGCCACTTACAGCTCTTACCAAACAGGGAATTCCTTTCATATGGTCGAATGCTTGTGAAGAAAGTTTTCAAGAGTTAAAAACAAGATTAACCACAGCTCCTATTCTAGTGTTACCACAAGAGGGTGTAGACTACGATATTTATACAAATGCCTCACTTCAGGGACTTGGTGTAGTGTTGATGTAGTTAGGTAGGGTAATAGCCTATGCTTCTCAACAATTGAAAGAGTATGAGACAAGATACCCTACGCATGATTTAGGTTGGCCGTGGTACTTTTTGCACTAAAAATATGGAGGCATTACTTTTATGGAGCAAAGAGCAATATTTATACTGATCATAAGAGTTTGAAGTATTTCTTCACCTAGAAGGAGCTGAATATGAGACAGAGTAGATGGTTAGAGCTAGTCAAAGATTATGATTGTGAGATTAAGTATCAACTTGGAAAAGCTAATGTAGTAGCTGATGCTTTGAGTAGAAAAGCTTATTTGTCCCGACTCACAATGTGGAAAGAACTATTGAAAGAATTATGCAGGAAATAGATTGAGGTGATATCAGGAAGGATTGCCAGGTTGGATATTCAGCCTACTTTACTGGAAGAAATAAAAGAAAAGCAAGTTGTTGACGAATGGTGTAAGAAAATAAATCGACAAGTGTTGGAAGGCGAGATATCAAAATTTACCTTTTAGATGGTGTCCTCCATTTTCGGAATCGCATATGTATTCTTCAAGACATTGAGTTGAAGAAGAAGATTCTTAATGAGGCTTATAACACACCATATACTACTCATCTTGGAGGAACCAAGATGTATCAAGATCTAAAGAAGAATTATTAGTGGCCAGGTATGAAGAAAGATATCGGAGATTATGTAGCTAAATGCCTGGTTTGTCAACAGGTTAAAGTAGAGCACCAGAGACCATCAGGACTACTTCAGCCACTTAGCATTCCTGAATGGAAATGGGAAGATATAGCGATGGATTTCATTACAAGCGTTCCAAGAGTTCAAAAGGGTTATAATGTGCTATGGGTGATAGTAGACAGATTAACCAAATTAGCGCATTTTCTTCCAATAAGGGACAGTACCACCTCAGAGCAGTTGGCCTAGATTTGCATCAGAGAGATAGTTAGATTGCATGGGGTGCCCAAGACAATAGTATCAGATAGAGATTCCAGATTTGTTTCAGCTTTTTTGGACTAGTCTATAGAGAAACTTAGGTACCAAGTTAGCATTCAGTACAGCTTACCACCCACAGACAGATGGCCAAACTGAGAGAACCAATCAAGTGCTTGAGGACATGCTGAGAGCGTGCTGTATGGATTATAAAACGACCTGGCATGAGATGCTACCATTGATAGAGTTTGCTTACAATAATAGCTATCAGTCTACAATTACGATGGCTCCTTATGAAGCTCTATATGGTAGACGATGTAGATCCCCACTATATTGGGATGAAGTGGGAGAGAAAGATGCTTTGAATGCAGCTCTTGGATTGGAGATAACTCAGAAAATGATGGAAGATATTAAGTTGATCAGGAACAGAATGAAGCAAGCTCAAGACAGACAAAAGAGCTATGCGGATTTAAAGAGAAAAGATGTAGAATTTGAAGTGGGTGATAAAGTGTTTATTAAGATTTCCCCCTACAAGCGGGTAATGCGATTTGGTGGTAAAGGAAAACTTGCCCCTAGATACATTGGCCCTTTTGAAGTGTTACAACGAGTGGGAAAGGTAGCTTACAAATTGGCGCTACCACCAAATATGGATAAAGTGCATAATGTGTTCCATGTCTCAATGTTTCGAAGATATATTACTGATCCTTTCCATATATTAAAAGTAGAAGAAGTGGACTTAGAAGAGAATCTTGTTTATGAGGAGCGTCCAGTACAGATATTGGATAGAAAGATTAAGGAGCTCTGAAACAAAAGTATTCCACTCGTAAAAGTCCTATGGAGGAATCATAAGGTAGAAGAAGCAGCATGGAAGGTAGAACAAGACATGCGAAACCGCTATCCCGAGTTGTTTGTTTGAATTTCTGGGACAAAATTCTTATAAGAGGAGGAAAATTGTAACGCCCACATGGAGGTACATAATTTAATGATATGTTCATATATGGAAACAAGCCTAAGGATGATATGTTTCTATGAATTTGTTATGCATCCATGAAATGGTCATGATGAAATGATATGTTCATATATGGAAAGTTTATGTTTTTTTTAAAGAATGCAAGTGTAGAATTTCCATAGCTTGGGAATTCATGTTGAAATGTGCATAGTATCTCTTTCTATATTATGCTATGATATAAGGTTTTTGCGATGGGGAACCCGTGAGTGATAGAGATGCCCACATACATGCCGCCATGAGTGAGCGGCATCAGTAAAGAGATACAGTATTTGTACAGTCCATGAGTAGTGTATGTGGATAAGGACTGTACCCAGTAGAGTATACCTACATGCACGTTGCCAAGAGAGAGCGGCCACATTAGAGAGATACAATACTTGTACAGTTCGTGAGTAGTGCATGTAGATGAGGACTGTACCCAATCACATGGCCAGGGTTCCAAATCCATGCATCAACCTAGTCCGATCGGCAAACTAGAAAGAAGAAATAAAAGAAAAAGAAAAGAAAGAGATTATAGCATAAGAGAAAGAGAAACAGAAAAGAATGAAGAATATAATCAAAGAATAAAGTGAGAAAAAGAAAAATCAGAACATGAGTAACGGAGGAAACACAGTAGTGCAGTTCGGTTTACTTACTGAGCAATTAGTGCTCACTCCGTTAATTTACTGTTTTGCATGTACTAGATAATTATAACACCCACATGGAGGTACGTAATTTAATTTATGTTTTTACACCCCTTAGTTGATTTTTGTTAAAGTTATTTTGAGAAAATGTGAAGAAAATGCCTTAAACTTGCATTAAGGGTAAAATGTTTTTTTCGCTCAAAATTAGTTGAAATTGTGGGGAGTGAAAAGAGATAGAATTTCATGGAGAATGCAATAAAAATGAGGGCATTATGGTAATTGACTAAGGGACATAGATGGAATTTTAAAGAAAGTGCAAGGGCAAAATGGGAAACTATATATATATATATATATATATATTTTTTTTATCAAATTGAAGAGTGAAACCCTAGCCACTCTTCATACATTTCACGCCACTTTCACCTCCATATTCTCTCAAGTTCTTCAATTTTTCTTCAAAGGAAATTCATAGATTTTGGGGTATGTTTGAGTGGATTTTTAATTCTAAGCATCTTTAGGTAAGATCCTTGCACTAAGAAGTCAGTTTTAATTTTTAAAGTGTTGAATTTTGATGATTTATGTTCATAGGATTTAAGAGGAAGGGAGTTGGATCCAAGAAGGTTTTTAAAGTGTTGGATTGCTCTTGTATATGGTAAGTAAATCCTACCTTAAGTATGATTTAAGTTATGGTGTAGAGAATTTCTTTTATGTATACATATGTCTTATATGTAGAAATTGTTGATGGATTTGGTGTTGAATGATGATTATAACTTATCCATGAGTATTTGTGTTGATGTATTGGATGTTTGATGAATGTTTGAATGAAATTTGGAAGAGTTGGAGTGGAAATTTTGGAGTGTCTATTTTGGGCAGATTTGGTGTTGAATATTGAGGGTTTAATTCCCAATTTTTGGTGGCCTAGAAAAGAGATAGAAATCTAACCAAATTAGAGTTACTTTGTGCACACAAGTTGTTTGATGAAATGTCAAAGAGAATTGTTTATATGAGTATGATTATGTGTTATAGTGAGATTGTAACGCCCACATTGAGGAACGTAACTTAACTTATGCCCTTATGCCCTTAGTTGAATTTTGTTAAAGTTATTTTGGGAAAAATGTTAAGAAAATCCCTTAAACTTTCATTAGGGGTAAAATGATATTTTCACTCAAAATTAGTTGAAAAATTGGGGAGTGAAAAGAGATAGAATTTCATGGAGAATGCAATAAAAATGAGGGTAGTATTATAATTGACTAAGGGACATAGATGGAATTTCATAGAAAGTGCAAGGGCAAAATGGGAAACTATATATATATATAAAATAAGAGTTCAAGAGGTCCCTAGCCACTCTATCCCTCCTTTCATGTCATTCTCTACTCAAATTCTCTCAAATTTCTTCACTAGATTTCCAAAGAAATTCATAGATTTTGGGTATTTTTGAGTGGATTTTCAATCCTAAGCATCCAAAGGTAAGATTCTTGCATCAAGATGTGAGATTAAATTTTAAAATTTTGAATTCTTATGGTTTTATATGCCTAGGGTTTAAGAGGAAAGGGAATTCTATCAAAGAGAGATTATAGTGTTGGAGTTCCTTAAATTCAAGGTAAGTAAATCCTACCCTAAGTATGATTTACGTTAAAATATGTAGAGAATTTTCTTTATGCATATACATGTGTTATAAGTAGAATTTTTGATGGATTTGGTGTTGAATGATGATTAGAACCTATCCATGAGAGTTTGTGTTGGTGTAGTTGATGCATGTTTGGATGAAATTTGGAAGAATTGAAGTGGAAATTTGGAGTGTGTATTTTGGGCAGATTTAGTGTTAAATATGGAGGGATTTATTCCCAATTTTTGGTGGCTTAGAAAAGAGATAAAAGTGTAGCCAAATTAGAGTTTGAGTATGCATGCAATTTGTTTGATGAAAATCCTAAGAGAAAACATGTTACCATGGCTGCCCTACACGTCTGTGACCTTCTGAGTGATTTTTGGGTATCTTACAGATTGAACCGGGTTAAGACTTCAACATAAAAGTTGTAGCCCTGTCTCTAAGCTTTAAAACGAGACTAAGATCATAGCAATAAAATGTGTATAACTCAAGTTACGCATTCTTAAATATGACATGTGCAGAATGACTACCTCAAAAATGCTTCCAATTTATTAGTTTATTTTTTCAAGTATGGGAATGTTGTTGGACATATTTGAATTATGAGAAGTGCTTTTGATTGTATGATGATGGGTTAAAGTTTGATTGAAGTTGAAAGAAGTTTGAGTAAACTTTTGGGAGTGTTTTTCCTTGACAGGTTTTGTGATGATACAAGGGAGCTTTACTCCCATTTTGGATGGTTAAAGAAAGAAGAAGAGTTATAGCTAAAGTAGAATTTATGTTTGCACATTTATTGTTTGATGAAATGCCCAAGAGAAGCATGAGTATGAGTAGAGAACCTTAATTTCATGCAACATTGCATATTTGCATTTTATGAGTGCATCTAAGAAAGAATTATAAGCATGAGCCATCCACATACATTTATTTGCATGTGTGCAATAACTTAAGATAGAATAAAGAATTTTAAAGAATAAAGCACTCTTAAGAGTAAAGAGAAAGAAAGAAAAAGCACTAGAGAATAAAAGAAAGAAAAGTGTTAAAGAAGAGAAAAGAATAGGTTGTTGCGATGGGGAACCCGTGAGTGACAGAGAAGAATAGTCCCACATACACGCCGCCTTCAGTGAGCGGCCTCAGAATCAGAAAGAAGTAAGTGTACAGTTCGTTAGAAGTGTATGTGGATGAGAACTGTACCAATAGAATTTACCTACATGCACGCCGCCTTTAGTGAGCGGCCTCAGAATCAGAAAGAATAGTTGTACAGTCCGATAGAAGTGCATGTAGATGAGGGTTGTACCCACTCACATGGCCAGAGTTCCGAATCCATACCTCAATCGAGTCCGATCGGCATAGAAAGAAACAAAGAATAGAACACAGAAAGAAAGAACATAATAGAAAGAAAGAAAGAATAGATCACAAAAAGAAAGAACAGAACAGAAAGAAAGAATAGAACATAGAAAGAAAGAACATAACAGAAAGAAAGAAAGAATAGAACACAAAAAGAAAGAATAGAACAGAAAGAAAGAAAGAAAGAAAGAAAGAAAAGAACAGAAAGAAAGAAAGAAAGAATAGAACATAGAAAGAAAGAACAGAACAGAAAGAAAGAAAGAATAGAACACAGAAAGAAAGAACGGAACAGAAAAAAAAAAGAAAGAATAGAACACATAAATAAAGAACATAATAGAAAGAAAGAAAGAATAGAACACAGAAAAGAAATTGCATTCTTTATACATTTATGCACATGCATCATGGCATTCATATTATTCAAAATTAGTTTCTCCAATTGTGCTTACATGTTAGTAAGTGAGAAAATTAATAGAGAAAGAACAAAAAAAGAATAGAGAAAGAACAGAGAGAAAGAATAGAAAAGAACAGAGAAGAAGAGAGAAGTGTGAGGTAAGGAAAGAATTCAGAATATGAGCAACGGAGATAGAAGGGTAGCATAGTGGGTTTACTTACTGAGCCATTAGTGCTCACGCCGTTGTTTTCAATGTTTTTTGTAGGTAGTAGATGAGATGCAATTGCTTGGAATGTCAAGATGCGGAAGGGTCGAGCAACACTGTTGAGCTTCTTGGGAAATTTATTTACACTATGTATAGTTTTGTATATATAAAGAAAATTTGGGCCCATTATTTTATACTCATCTACATGTATATTTTTGTAATATATATATTTAGTTAATTTTACTGTTTATTTTATGAGTATACTAGCTAGAGAGAGAGTCATTACAGAGATGAGTTTGTAGATGGTAGAGAATGGCATGTTTGCACTCCATATTGCATAATTGCATTAACATGTGAATTTAGAAAGAAGTATAAGCATGAAACCATCTACATGCATACATATTCATAAGAGCATGAAAATGCACTAAAGAATGTTAAAGATTAAATAGAAAGAAATGAGAATATTAAAAAGTTCCAAATCTGAATTTTAGTTAAAGAAGTGTAAAAAGATAAAGAGAAGAAAAGGTTGTTGCGATAAGGAATAGTGAGTGACAAGAAGAATTTTTCCCACATGCACGCCGCCTTTAGTGAGCAGCCTAAGAAGAAGAAAGAAGAATTGGTACAGTCCATAAGAGTGCATGTGGATGAGGGCTGTACCCAAGAAAGAAGAATACACTCACATGGCCAAGGTTCCAAATCCATGCCTCAACCGAGTCCGATCGGCAAAAGAATAAGAAAAGAAAAGAAGAGAAAAGAATAAGAAAAAAGAGAAAAGAAAAAAGAAAAAAGAAAAAGAAAGAAAAGAAAAGAAAAGAATGAGAAAGAATAAGAATAAGAAAGAATAGAAAGAAAAGAAAGAAGAGAGAGAAAGAAACACAGAAAAGAAAGAAGAAAAATAGAATAAGAACCCAAAAGAAGAAAAAGAAAATGCATCTTTTAGACAATTGTGCATTTGCATTTTATTTATGCATGTGCATTTGCATTTTATTTATGCATAATATCATGCCCATTATCTAAGTAGTGAGAAATGAGAATAGAGAAAGAACAAAGGGAAAAACAGAGCAAGAGTAGAGAAAGAATAGAGAAGCATGGGGAAATGTGAAGTAAGGAAAGAAATTCAGAATTTAAGCAAAGGAAAGAGAAGGGTAACATAGCGGATTTACTTACTGAGCAGTTAGTGCTCACCCCGTTGTTTTCAATGTTTTTGCAGGTAACAGGTGAAATGCGGTCACTTGGATCATCACGCAGCGGAAAGGGTTGGGCAAAACTGTCAAGTTAATATTTTGAAACTTATTTGTATTATGTAAAGTTTTGTTCATAAAGAAAATTAAATATGGGCCCATACTTTGATACTCGTTTATATATATTTAATGAGTTTTTTACTGTTATTTTACGAGTATACTAGCTAGAAAGAGAGTTATTACAATGATTTGCGATCAGGTGGGACATCAAGAAATGGTGGAGTTTGGCGGCACTGTTCAAGATTACCTTATGTTTACTAAAGTATATCAATGTTTTGTGTATATAGTTATATGAAATAAAAATTAGAATTTTTGGATTTACATTATGTCTATATATGTTTGTAAAAGTTATTTAGTAAATTCTATCTTATATTTCTCATAGAATTACTAGCTATATAGTATATTACATAAACAAAAATAAATGTGTTCCAGGCTTCATTCTTCTTCATCGTCTCTCTCATCATCGTCATCATCATCCATGGTATCATCAGGAATTTGATTTCCATCGTCTTGCCAATGTTGCCATTGGAAGTTGGACATATCTATGCCCAGACTGGTGCAAAACATCGAAGCACGCTCATCTTGAAGAATTTTCAGGTTTTAAGTCTCGTCTTCAGCGTGTCACAACTTTCTCGTTTCAACTTCGATTGTTGCACTTTTTGTTCCTACTCGTCACAATTTCCATCGACATCATTCTTCTTCATTCAAATGTCGTTTTTAACATGAAAATACTCAAAATACACCCCGTGATCCCATAAAAGGTATTTATGAAATAATTAATTCAAATTTCACAAATTAAACACATTTTTCCACAAATAATCCAATTGAATCACTAACAAAATATGTATTTTCAAGCTCTTATCAGTTTTAAGCGGCATTTTTCTCTAAACACAAATCAACTACAATCTACTACTTTTCTTAACCCACACAACCCACAACTTGATCAAACTCAAATCTAACAATTCAACTCACAAATAAAGCAATAATGCAACAACTTCTCACAATCTCACTTCAAAACTCCTATTCAACACAAATAATTCAAAAATCACAATTACCCCCAAAGTCACCAAACTTCCAAATTCAATCTAACAAGTTCAAGAGCACAAACCCAACTTCCTTCACACAATTCAAGTCAAACACAACACTTCCCACACTCCAAAAACGAATCTCAACTCCAAGAACGAAATTTAATTCAAATTCATGAGTTCATGCATAAATCTCAAAATCAAGAATTCAAAACATGAAATCTGTCAAAACAAAAGCATGAAAACTCTAAATGGTACCACACCCAAGCTTATTTAACCCTCAATTGCTCCAATTTGTAAAGGCCCCAAATTTTGGAAAACCTAGGGCTTCCAAAATTTCTTCAAAATCTGCCAAATTTGTTGTAACGGAAGGTTGTTTGAATGTTTAGAGATGTAATGAGTTCTTGCGAAAATGGGAGAGAAAATGCGGGTTTATATAAAAAATGCACTTCGCCGTGGCGAAATTTTGGAAAAAGCTCAATATCGCATTAGACCTTCCAATTGCCGTGGCAAATTTTTTTTTTTTTTTCCTGCGGCGAAATCTTGAAAATTTTTTAACATATCATTTCAATGAGTTTGGTGTCGCAGTGAAATTTTTTTCTTGTACTGGCGAAACTTTGGAAAAATTTATGCATAACAATTACAGTGCGTACGTTGCCGTGGCGAAATTCTAAAAAATTTTATGCACAATGATGGCAATTTGTTTCATATTGCGGCGAAAACAACTCTTTGTTGCGGTAAAGTCTAGGAAATTTGTTCTTCATGCCAAACTTCAATTTTTCACATGAAACACCGAAAGAAGAATAAAAATTAATTACTTCCTAAATCAAATAAAGCATAAACATCATGTAAATGATGCAAAATAAAAATAAAAAGAAAAAGAAAAAAGAAAAATGCTTGGGTTGCCTCCCAATAAGCGCTTGTTTATAATCATAAGCTCGACTTTCTCCTCGGATCTCATTTCAGAATGTCAAGCTTGATGGGCAATGTAATACCCAAGATATCAAAGGTATGTTCCTAACTCAAAATAGTCCTTTAGATGTTAATTTTATGTTAAAAAGCATAAAATCTAACTAAGGGCAAAATAGTCAATTCATTTGGAACGGTATGAATCAATTATCCATAGAGAGGCTTAGGGGCAAAATGGTTATTTTGCCTATGGATAAGCATTGAAAAAGTCAAGGATGAGTAGGCTTCATTGCATTTAATGGCATTAATTAAGTAATAATTATGTCTAGTGTGAAATGACCAAAATGCCCTTATATGAAGAATTAAGGACTTATGAGTTATACAATTAAAATAATTGGGCCAATTGCATAATTTTGGAAAATAAATGAAATATTTTCCTATAAATGAGATGAAATTCGTTCAAGCCAAAGGAGAGAGCCTTTCTTCAACATTTCTTCCATTTTCTCTCAAATCTTCCATGAAACAAGCTTTCTTTCTCTAGGTTTTCAAGGAGTTTTGCATAATTTTTCAAGGAGAACAAGATAGGAGCCTTGGATCTTCAATTTGAAGGGTTTAAGGTAAGGATTAAAAACTTTAGTTTTGAGTGATTTGAAGATTTGAAGTAGATGTTGAGGTATAATGTTATTATGTAGGATTAAGGTGTAAAAGAAGTCAAAGGCAAAGGATTTGTTGGAGGAAGTCTTAAAAGGTAAGGACTTATAAAAGGATTTCGACCATAACTTGAGTTATAAAAATCGAAATGAGATTATTCTTGAAGCATTAGAAAGCTAAGACACAGACCTTAACTTTTATGTTTATGCCAAGAGCCAATTCGTTGAGAAGAGGATGGAAAATGGCCTGAAGCATAAATTGGTTATTAAAGTTTAAGATTTAACATAATCAATTCTTATGATTATGAATTGATTATTAATAATTATTGTAATTATGCCATGTACTAATGTTTACCCATTAGTTAGATGATCTTTGAAAGATATACATGGTCATGATGTCAATACATGATTAATGTTATGAAATGGCATGAAGATGCAATGTAATACATGTTTTAAGATGATGTATGTGAGCAAGAGGTAATGTAAATGGGTTGATAATCCATAGATGAATAAAAGTATTAAGCTCACCAAAATATGTATTTACATGCCATAAGATGTTAGAGATGCAATAGACATGATAGAGATGCATATAGACATGATGAAAAACGCGTAAGCATATCCCGTATATCGGTTGAGGAAAGATGAATTGCTTTAGATGCTAAATAATGCGGAAGCACGCCTCCGATGATATGAGCTCTAATGAAATTTGAGGCTAGATGATATGAAGTGCTTAAGATGCTAAGAAAGGTCCGATCGGCTAGATGTATGTTTCTATGCATTTAGTTGCATTACATGAGTTATGAGTGATTTACATCGAGATGATTTTACTCATAGATGATTTTAGATGTTATGTCATGACATGTGATGTGTGTGTCTATGTTTACATACATTGTATCTGTACACATTGATGTTTATCTAGCCATGGGATAAAATGATGAAAAGCATATGAATTAGTAATAAAAGGGGAAGTATCCCTAGATGTAAAAGATAAGTGATGTGTTAATAAATATGTTTAAATAAAGATCAAATAGTACATTCAGAATGAAACGGATCATTCCTTACTGAGCGATTAGCGCTCACCCTTTCATTGTTGATTGCTTTGCAGGTAGACTAGAAGCGAGGGATGCTAGAGACAGCGGGACTACACGTGAGGGGAGATGATTTATTGTCATCTCGATGTTTTTATCTTGATGTAAATAATGTAAATGATAAATATTTGTGAAATACCTTTGGAAGCTTCCACCCTATAAATATGTTTTGATTGTATAATTTATTAAAGTTTGTAAATTATAAGTTTGGATCCTGTGTGACATTTTATATGCATGTTTTGGATATTATTATTATTATCCTTACACAGATTTTTTCTAAATACAACTCGTTCTCCAGACATGTATCCTCGGGATTCTCATTGAGGGATATTCAAAGGATACCTGACTGGAGGGGGGTTTTACAGGTAATGTCTTGCAACTCAAAGCTCTACCAATTTATGGCTTCAATCTCTCCCCATTGACTTTGAAAGTGCCTTTTTGCTCATGAAAGATCTCAACTGCTCCATATAGATGAACTTTAGTAACTACGAAGGATCTAGACCATCTTGAATTAAGTTTTCCAAGGAAAAGTCTAAGTCTTGAGTTGTAAAGCAAAACTTTCTGACCCAGTTCAAAGTTCTTCTTCACTATATGCTTGTCATGCCACATTCTTGCATTTTCATATGCTTGGTGGAGAAACTCATCCATTTCATTAAGTTGAAGCATCCTCTCTTCTCCAATGGCTTGTAAATCCATATTTAGCATTTTAACTACCCAATAAGCCCTATGCTCCAATTCCACAATCAAGTGGCACGCGTTACCAAACATAAGACGATATGGGGACATTCCAATTGGTGTTTTAAATGTCATCCAGTATGCCCACAAAGGCATCCTTGAATAGATTGGGCCAATAAAATCTAGATTGAAGGACTTTAGCTACAATTCTTGTCCCTCCAAAGTGACCACCAACTTCCTTTTCATGACAATGCTGCAATATGCTTTCCATTTCTTCTTTCGGCACACACTTACATATCATCCGATCCACACAATGTGTATACAGAAAAGGTTCCTCCCAAAAATAGAACTTTAAATCAGAAAAGAACTTATTCTTTTGTTGGAAAGTCATATCCACCGGTAACATTCGAGATGACAAATAGTTTGCAATATCAACATACCTATTGCTTCTTCAATTTTCATCAATTGTTCATCCAGAAATGTGTCTTGAATTTGGACCTCTTTCTCATCCTCCCTTCTTGGTTGCTCAAGTCTTGACAAGTGATCTACCACAACATTCTCCGACCCTTTCTTATCTCGGATTTCCAAATCAAATTCTTGAAGGAGTAGAATCCATCGAATAAGTCTCAGTTTTGCTTCTTGCTTTGTTGAAAGATGCTTGAGCGTCAAATGATCCGCGTAGACAATGACTTTTGCACCTAGCAAATAAGAGAGAAATTTGTCAAATGCATAAACAACTGCCAAAAGCTCTTTTTTAGTGGTTGTGTAATTCAATTGTGCATCAGTCAAAGTTCTATTGGCATACTGTATCACATGCAAAACTTTATTCTTTCATTGCCTTAAGACTACCCCTATCACATAATCATTAGCAGCACATATTAATTCAAATGGAAGTTCCTAATCGGGAACTGCAATAATAGGTGCAAATATTAATAATTGCTTAACAGTCTGAAAAGCATGCATGCAGTCATCATTAAAATCAAATGGTGTATGTTTAAGTAACAAATTGCAAAGGGGTTTGGAAATCTTAGAGGAATCCTTGATCTTCTGTAGACTTTGGATAGATTTGACATTTATTGGTGGTGGCAACTTTATAATCAATTCAGTTTTGGCTTAATCCACTTCAATTCCCTTCCTTAAAATCTGATGTCCAAAAACTATGCCCTCTTGAACAATAAAATGACACTTCTCCTAGTTTAATACCAGGTTATTGTCTTGACATCATTGCAAAACAAGAGAAAGGTTAGAAAGACAATCATCAAAAGAAGAGCCAAAATAGAGAAATCATCCATGAACACTTCGAGAAACCTTCCACCATATCACTAAATATGGATATCATGCATCGTTAGGAGGTGGCTGGTGCATTACACAACACAAAGGGCATCCCCCTATACAAAAATGTACCATATGGACAAGTGAGCATCGTCTTTTCTTAGTCTTCAAGAGCAATGGGAATCTAGTTATACCCTCAATAGCCATTTAGGAACTAGTAATAGGCATGTCCCTCTAGTCTTTCTAACATCTGATCAATGAATGGTAGCAAAAAATGATCTTTCCTTGTTGCTTCATTCAATTTCCTATAATCAATACACACCCTCCAGCCCATGACTGTCCTAGTCAAGATCAATTCATTGCTCTCATATTTCATTACTATGATGTTGCCTTTCTTTGGAACCACTTGTACAAGACTCACCCAAGGACTAGCTAAAATAGGATAGATGATTCCAGCATCTAAGAGCTTTACCATCTCTTTCCTTACCACTTCCTTCATAGAAGGGTTCAATTGTTCTTGTGGTTACACTCTTAGCTTGAAATCATCTTCCATAAGGATCTTGTTCATACAAAGAGACAGAGAAATACCCTTTATATCTGAAATGGTCTATCCAATTACAGACTTGTGCTCTCTTAACACTCGAATCAATTTCTCTTCCTTTAATTTACTTAAGTTCGTATTGATTATCATTGGAAAATAATTAGATTTGTCAAGATATACATACTTGAGATGAGGCGGTAAGGGCTTCAATTCAAGCTTGGGAGGTTCTTCCAACTTTGCCTTGTCCTTGTCCTTACTCGTGTCCAAGTCTTCAAATTATGGATCCTAGATGGTATTATTAGTTGAAGTGCTTCCAAATACCTAGCACACTCATTCTTCTTTGGCTCATCTTCCTTGGTAGTTTTGGAATAGGAAATGCATGCTTCAAGAGGTAGTCGAGGATTAATCTCTTCAAATGTGTCTTTTACTACTTTGTCAACCATATCAACCTCGAAACATAACTTTACTTCTGATGGAAATTTCATGGCCTCAAACACATTAAAAGTTACCATTTCATCTTGGACCCTCAAAATCAATTTTTCTTCCTGTACATTAATTAATGTTCTTCCCATAGCAAGGAATGGGCTTCCCAAAATGAGTGGTATCTCTTTGTCTTCCTCCATATCCAATACAACAAAATCTGTAGGAAAAATGAATTTATCCACTTTGACTAGTACATCTTCAATAATACCCCATGGATGTTTGATCGATCGATCTGCAAGCTGCAAGGAAACCATTGTAGGCTTCACTTCACCAATCCCCAATTTCCTAAAAACAGAAGTATTAGATTTATGCTAGCACCTAAGTCACACAAAACTCTATCAAATGTAACATCTCCTATAACACAAGGGATAGTGAAACTCCTCAGATCTTCGAGCTTTGGTGGTAACTTCTTCTACAGAATGGTGTTGCATTCCTTTGTGAGCATAACTATTTCTTCCTCTTCCAGCTTCCTCTTGTTTGAAAGAATTTCCTTTAGGAACTTAGCATAAATCGACATCTGCTGCAATACATCTGCAAAAGGAATGTTAGTATGTAGTTTTTTGAAAACATTAAGAAATTTAATAAACTGCGTATCTTGATTTTGCTTCCTTAATCTCTAAAGGAAAAGAATTGGAAGAATGTGGTGTGCCAACTTTGGTGTTATTTCAGGAAATGACAATTTTTCCTTTCTTGTCTTCAGCATCTTCTCCATCTTTGGATCTTTTTTTCTTGGTCTTGTTGGCTTCTCTTCAACAATGATCTCTTAATCAACTTCTTCCTCAAATTCTTCCTTCTTTTCTGGCGAGTTCTCACCATTCCTTTTTGGTTCAACTTCATCGAAGACTGTTCCACTTCTTAAAGTTATGACATTTGCTTGTTCACGTGGATTTGTCACTGTGTTACTTGGTAAAGAACCTTGAGCTCTCTCATTCAATTTTTCCAAAATTTGACCCAATCGCACCTCCAAGTTTCGAATAGAAGCTCCTTGATTTTTTAAATTTGACCACATCTTATTCATAAAACCTATGGTTTCTTGCATAAATTTCTTGAACATATCCTCCAATTTTGACACTTTTTGTTCAACCGGTTGAAAATTCACCCCTGGTTGACAGTTTGGCACTGTCCTTTGATTTAATTGATTGTTTTGATTGCTCTAGAACAAGTTTGGGTGATTTCTCCAACAAGGATTGTAGGTGTTGGAGAATGGATTGTTTTGTTGTCTTTGATTCCCAGCTAAATAGTTGACTTGCTCTAATGATAAGGAGGATGAAGGAAAGGTGTTCCCCACTTGGTAGTCAATGCTTACATGGTTACTTGCACAAAAATCACATGTTACTTGAGGTGTTTGAATAGAATTAACATGCATACCTCCTATTTGTTTCTGAAGTGCTGCAAGTTGGGCTAAAATGGCTGTGTAAGCATCAACTTCACGAATACCCATGGACTTCTTTGACATCATTCTCTCATCCGATCTTTGGTAGTTGTTACTTGCTAAAACTTCAAGTAACTCTTGAGCTTCCACCGGTGTCTTGTTTTGTAAAACTCCCCCAGCTGTTGCATCTACCATTGTTCGACATTTGGTAGCAAACCCAAATAGAACGTTTGGACTTGCGTCCAAATAGGCAAACAATGGTGTGGACACTTCCTCAACATTTCCTTGTATCTCTCCCATGCTTCATATAATGATTCATGGCCACCTTGTACAAATGAGGTGATATCATTTCTCATCTTTGTCAAAAAGGCTGGTGGATAATACTTGTAGAAGAACTTCTGTGATATATCATTCCATTTTGTGATGGTTCCAGTGGGCAATGACATTATCCATCCTTTTGCCTTATCTCTCAGCGAGAATGGAAATAGTCGTAACCTAATAGCATCATCTGTCACCCTGTTATGCTTGAATGTGTCACAGATTTTCAAGAAGTTGGCTATGTGTAGATTAGGACCATCTTTTGGATCTCCACCAAATTGTATAGATTATTGAATCATTTGGATTATAGTTGGCTTTATCTCAAAGTTATTTGCCTCAACAGGTGGTCTCGTTATGCTCGGACAACAACCGTCAACTTGTGGAAGTGAGAACTCCCTCAAGGTTCTATTTCTAGCCATCTCACTGAGTCTCGCTTCTCTTTCTCTTCTCTCTTTGATGAGTCTTCTTTCTATTTTTTCAATTTCTAGATCAATTGGAACCACAGGATGTTTTCTTGCTTTTTTCATAAACTATAAAGGAAAGAAAAAGAGCATGAGATCACAAGCAAATAAAATTAAACTAAAATAATTAAAAATGAAAATTAAACCTCAACTTAGCAAAAACTAGAAAACTTCAATATTAACAAAAAATCAATCCCTAGCAATAGTGCCAAAAACTTGATGCGTGATTTCACAAGTATGCATATGTAACAAGTGCACTAGTCGCAAAAAGTAATAAAATGATGAGTAGAGTATTGTTCCCACGAGGATTGAGTGCTAAGTACCGATTTTCCTAATTTTATAACTAATTGTAGAACACAAAAGTATTGGATTTGCGGGAGCTACTAAAAACTAAATTAAAACAAAATAGAAGAGACAACTAAGATTAACACAACAAAAGTAATTCAACAACGAATTTCAATTCAAGAAAAGAGGTTAGGGTTTTGATTTCACCAAGTTACTCCAAATCAATCTAAAACTCCTATTAATCTTAAATTCACATGCAAGGATTACAAATTGGACTCCCCGGGTTGTAAAATATACCTTCTTAGGCTATATTTCCCTACTTATCCCTATTAAACTTCTGCACCCAACAAAATGAAGTTCAATAGTTCAAAGTCCCTTAAGCAAGTGGAATCCCATCAAGATTTCATAGATCGTGTTTGTCTATCTCTAGTTTTTGCTCAATCTATGGTATTTATCTCAAGAAGCTAACACATAAATCACTTCTTAGTCTCATCATGATCAACACTCATTTGAATCAAAAACCTAACATTCAAATGCATTAAGAAAAAAGACAAACACTTAATCCAAGTAATAGAATTTAAAAACAAGATATTATAGATTAAATCATTGTAAACTAAGATCCATCGAAACCCTAACCCAAAAACGAGTTAGTTCATGTTCAAAATGAAAATAAACAGCAAATACATAAAGAAATCAAAGTTCAACATCATAAAAGAAGAAAGGGAAAAGAAATCTTCTCTAATTTGGAGACCCAAATCCTTCCAATCTTCTTCTCCTCTCCCCAATTCCTAAAATGTCGACATCCCTTCAAAAATGGACCAACTTTTCTTTAAATAGTAGCCAAAAAAACCTAGGACCAAACGCTATAAAAGAAAAATGCCCTGTTTTTACAAAACATAAAAATCCAGTTTTTGCTACAGCGAAGAAAAATCTTGCCGTGACATCGACTTGAATTGAGCTGGTTTATGGTTCCAAAGGCTATCTTGTTGCGGTGAACTTCTGATCTTCTTTGCTGAATTTATAGAACTGTCTTCCGCTTGCTTTTTCACTTGAATCTTCGATCTTCTTAATCTCCAATAGGAACAAATTGCGAGGGTGCTTCCAATCAACATCAGAATTTCCCAATTTATTGAATTACGCTTGATTTCAGATCTAGAAACTCATTTCTACTCTGTTTTGCTCCAATAACATGTTTTGGCCTAAAACATAAAATATGCAGAATTAATTAAGAACTCAGAGACAAAACTTGTGAGAAGTATCCAAAAATCCTACAAAAATCAAACAGAAAATAGTATAATCCTAGGATTATTAGCCTCTAACAAGGCATCAAGGCCACCCGACAGATTCAGATTCAGCATAATTCACTGCTTGTAAACAATATGGTTACCATGCAATCAAATCCTTTCATCACCTATTACTCATCAAGGTTTGAAGCATATGTTAGAGTACGTGCACTAGAGCCTGCGATTTAGCTATTGTACCCATATTTCAAATTAATGAATAAAAGGCATCACTTATTTATGAGCATATACTATAGCATCTGTTAGGAAACGATCTAGTTACGCAACGGAAAACAAAAATATTTACGACATGGATTGTTCCTTAGAACCAAGATCAGGGTACAAATTTACAATTTATTCAAAAATAAGAATCTACAGTTTTTCAATTTAGAGTTTAATGTCTAGTCTTTTATACTTATTTGTTTCCTAAATGTACTCATTATTATTCTATTTTGATTTAGGATGCAAATGGAGGCGTTAAATGCAAAACAGAACTAATTAGGTGAATTCGGACAATTTCGACATCGCTTCGTAATCTAGGCATAACTATCTCATCCGAGCTCCGATTGAGATGATTCAAAATGCTATGGAACCCTAAGAAAGAGATATACAACTTTTATGTTTTGAGTTTGGAGAGATACTCGATGAATCAAGGTTGTAATCGGGATTGAAGTTGATGTACCTGCATTGCTGACGTTCTAGAACATTCCGCCTTGTCATGCAAGTAAATTAGGCAGTTTATTATTGGAAGTTTTGAAGACCTATTGCACGCAATTTATATCTGGAAACACCACTTTCTTATTTTATGTTAGGACTTTATTTTATTTTCAATTAATCAGATTAGGATAAATGTTATTTTAGGATATTAGAATATTTTTAGGAGATTGAGTAGAATTCAAAGACTTGAATTGGATATTTTTAAAAGGGAGAGAGAGATCAGATTTGGAAGGACACATGCCTCTCTTTCCCTCTTTTGGAATTTTTTCTCTTTTCGAGTTTTGATTATGGCCATGAGCGGCTAAAACTTTCATATCTTGGTCGAAGGAAATGGAGGCCTCGAAATCAATAAAATTGTGAGATCTAATTTGTTTTTTTTTTTCAGTGTTCAATTTATGTTTTGAGTATTGGATGTTCTTCTATGCCTATTTTCATGATTGTTTCATTTAATTACTAGGAGGCCTACTAGTGTATTATTCGTTGCAATCTATTGCTAAGTTAGATATCAAATTCGTAATTGTTTGATCCATCTAACTTGTGAGTAATTAAGGTTTAAGAATTTGCTGTGTCAGGAATCATTAAATCTTAAGAAGAACATTCAACTAAATTAAATACAACCGCTTGTGTTTGTGTTGTTCAGCTTCATCGATTTCTCTAGCCCTTAAGGCTGCTACTAGATTAAACCTTTAGCACTTGTCTAGGGTTGTTTAGTAGTAAGGTTAATTAGATCGCTTGTTTCCTAATTAATTACAACTAAGGAGAGATAGGAAAATAGATCCAACGGTGAATACTCAAAGTAACAATTGATTTATACTTGCATCGATGATTAGTTGTAAGTTTCTGATGGTGGATGTTGACTTAGGCCAAGGTTCATTATTTTGATTGATTTCGATAATTTAATTTGAATTGTTTTTAACTGAAATTGTTTCTGTTTTACTCAAACACCCCCCTCCCCCTCAGCCTTGTTCACGTAACATTAAACTCGGCTAGACACTTTTTGTGGGAATGATCCTTACACTATTACATGTGTTTTTAGGTTTTAATCTTGGTTTCCTACGACAGCACACCAGTGACCCATAGGCTCCCCATCATACCGGTAGTGTGTAGTATCGCGATTAACAACAATCAATTGTCTCACTACACACAGACCAAGATTGGCCCTTAGCAAGGCATTATGGCCACCCGATAGATTCGGATTCAGTGAAGCAGCTACCCGTCAATGATATGGTTACTGTACAATCTGATCCTTTCATCATCTGTTATCTCGATGAGACCGTGGCATAGAAATAGTGTCAACCTCGGTTACTCTCGATATCATGTATTAAGTTAGTGGATCAATGACCTGAATTATAAACTGGATAGAGCAACAACTCAATCCCACTGTGGCCACAGTTTCAGTGTCATTGCCATTTACTAAATTGCATCGTGAGATAACTTCACCCATACTCGGGAGTGATGAATCCTCTGTCTATCCACCATAGTCTTGATAAACTCCTTGATGTAGACAATTACCACCATATTGACAGCTCTGAATAGAACCGCATTAGGCTAGTGTCAAACTACACCAATCGCTGCACAAGGCGCTCTGGTGATCTCAAGTCTAAGGATCACATGCACCACCATTCGTTAGAGGATTTGTTCCATAGACACCGGGGTTACCATCCATATGGAATCCTCTGGTGGGTCAGTCCAGTGAACTTGCCTACAACAAGCACCCATGTGTTGTACTAGGTTGTCAACCTTGACAAGTGAGATCAGTCACTGCCTTCCGATAGGGTCGTTCAACACTATGATAGCCTTATTGTATTAAATGTGCCCTTACTTCAGAATAATACTGGGGCTACAGACATTTCTAGAATGGCCACCATATGTGCTCATAGGGTTCTCACTATCAAGATTTGAAACACTTGATACCCTTGTCACGGTTCTACCATTCTAAGGACATATATCAATACATACAATGATGATTTACGCGATATAGTATAAAATGCCTTTTATTGATCAATGAACAGTATTACAAAGAGTCAATTCTACAATAATTGATTGGCTCTAGGGCATCTACTCTAACAATCTCCCACTTGCACTATATCCAATCATTCATGTATTTAATACCAAATGATCTCAAGTGCCTTTCATGCTTCTGCTGTGACAAAGGCTTTGTCAGTGGATCTGCGAGATTGTCGTTAGTATGCACTTTACTGATCTGCACATCTTTCCTCTCAACTATCTTTCTTATGAGATGGAATCGTCTAAGTATGTGTCTAGACTTCTGATGAGACCGTGGTTCCCTAGCTTGAGAATTGATCCATTATTGTCACAATAGATGTCTATAGGATCAAAAATCATGGGAACCACACCAAGTTCAATAACCAACTTCTTAATCCGGACTGCCTCCTTGGGCACATCTGCTAATGTAATATACTCAGCCTCCATTGTAGAGTCCGCTACAGTGCTTTGCTTGGAGCTTTTCCAGCTCACTACACCCTTATTGAGACAAAATACAAACCCTGACTGCGATCGATAATCATCTTTGTTCGTTTGGAAACTAGCATCACTGTATCCTCTTACAATGAGCTCATCTTCCCCTCTATAAACTAACAACATATCCTTAGTCCTCTTCAGGTATTTAAGAATATTCTTGACAGCCATCCAGTGATGCTCACCTGGATTCGATTGATATCTACTACAAGTGCTCAAAGCACATGAGACATCAATCCGAGTACATAGCATGGCATACAAGATGGATCCAATTGCTTATGCATATGGGATCCTCTTCATCCTATCTCTCTCATCTTGTGTTCTAGGACACAATTCCTTACAGAGATAAAAACCATGTGACATCGAAAGAAATCCCTTCTTGGATTCTTTCATACTGAATCTTTTCAGTACTTTGTCAATATATGCACTCTAACTTAGGCTAAGTAACCTACACGATCTATCACGATAGATCTTTATTCCAAGGATGTAGGCTACTTCCCCTAAGTCCTTCATGGAGAAGCACTTGGATAACCAAGTCTTTACTGACTGTAAGTTTGGTATATCATTCCCGATTAGAAGTATGTCATCGACATACAACACTAGGAATGCCATTGCACTCCGACTCACTTTCTTGTAAACATAGGGCTCATCTTCATTCTTGATAAAACCGAATTCTTTTATGGCTTCATCAAAATGAATGTTCCTTGAAGCTTGCTTGAGTCCATATATGGATCTCTGCAACTTGCATATCCTATCAGCTTGCCCATCAAGAACGAAACCATCGGGTTGTGTCATATACACATCCTTTTCAAGGTTTCTGTTCAGGAAAGTTGTTTTGACATCCATTTGCCAAATCTCATAGTCATGATGTGCAGAAATCACAAGCATAATCCGGATGGATTTAATCACGGCAACCGATGAAAAGGTTTCTTCATAGTTAATACCATGAATTTGTTTGAAACCTTTAGCAACCAGTCGTGCCTTATAAGTATGCACCTTGCCATCCATGTCAGTCTTCTTCTTGAAGACCCATTTACACCCTCCACCAGAGACCATACTTGGTTCTGGTACATAGAGTCCACCTCAGATTTCATGGCTTCTAGCCATTTAACAAAATCTAGATCTGATATAGCGTCTTCGTAGGTTCTGGGTTCATCGTCTTGGTAGACTAGTACGTCACCATGTTGAGTCATGAGATAACCGTATCTCTTGGGCTCATGGCATACTCTTTTAGATCTACGTAGCTCCTATGCTACCTGAGGTGGTTCACTTTGATCCACAAGTTGTGGAGTAACCTCCTCATAATGTTCAACCACCTTCTATGGCACATCATCCCGTCCTTCATCTAGTATATTTTGTGGTTCAAGAACTTCATTGAGTTCTACTTCTCTCCCACTAGTACTTCTTAGGAAAAATTCCCTTTTTAGGAAGACACCAGAACAAGCAACAAAAATTTTGCGCTCTTCTAGGTGGTAGAAATAGTATCCTTTGGTCTCCTTTGTATACCCCACAAATATATATTTACAGGATTTTGGGCCCAGCTTGTTCGAAGTTAATTTCTTAACATAAGCTTCGCAACCCCAAATCCTTAGATAAGACAAGCTGGGCTTTTGCCCACTTAATAGCTCATATGGAGTCTTATCTACAGACTTTGATGGCACATGGTTCAAAACATGAGTCGCAGTCTTTAGGGCATAACCCCAGAATGATGTAGGTAAATCACTAAAACTCATTATGGACCTAACCATATCAAGTAAGGTCATATTCCTCACAGACACTCCATTGTGTTGGGGTGTATACGGAAGGGTGAGTTGTGATACTATCCTACATTCCTTCAGGTATTCAGAAAACCCTGAGCTTAAGTATTCACCTCCTCGATCCAACCGAAGAGCTTTAATACTTTTGCCTAACATATTCTGTACTTCATTCCTGAATTCTTTGAACTTACAAAGGCTTCAAATTTACGTCTCATAAGGTAGACATAACCATATCTACTAAAATCATTAGTAAATGTGATGAAGTATGAATATCCACCTTTGGCTTCAATTGTTAGTGGACCACATACATCACTATGGATGATGCCTAACAGTTCAGTAGACTTTTCACCTTGTCCTATGAAAGAAGACTTGGTTATCTTGCCTAATAGGCATGACTCGCATACCTCAAATGACTAAAATTCAAAAGGGTCCAAAACTCCATCCCTTTGACGTTTTGCAATGCGGGTCTTATTAACATGACCCAATCTACAGTGCCAAAGATATGTCTGGTTTTGATCGCTATGTTTAGCTTTCTTGGTTTCAATACTGAGAATATCTTTATTGTTTAAATCAAGAACATATAATCCATTATATAACCTTGCAATTCCAAATAGAATACCATTCAAACTAAAGGACAATAATCCATTACATATCTCAAAATGATAGCCCATATTATCCAAAGCGGATACTGAAATAATATTTCTAGAAATAGAAGGTACATAATAACAGTTATGTAGTTCCAACAACAAGCCCGTAGGCAAACATAAACAGTAATTCCCTACAGCCAATGCAGCCACAGTTGCTCTATTTCCAACTCGTAGGTCCACCTCTCCCTTGGCGAGCACTCTACTCTGCATTAGTCCTTACACATCAGTACAAATGTGAGTACCACATCCTGTGTCAATGACCCAAGATGTAGAGGGAGAGAAGTTAATCTCAATGATAAACATACCTGAAGTCGTAGCATCTGACTTCTTCTTGCTTACGAGGAAAGCCTTACAGTGTTTCCTCTAGTGGCCAGGCTTGCCACAAAATAAGCAAACTACTTTGCCCTTCCCTATGCCACTCTCAGGCCCAAGAGCAACTTGTCATTTGGGCTTGGGCTTGGGCTTGGCCTTACCCTTGCCGTTGCCCTTTCCTTTACTGGCAGCAACTAGTAAAATAGGTTTGGACTTCTTCAAGTCCTGCTCTACAATCCTCAGCATGTTCAAAAGTTTCGATAGGGTTTTCACCATTGTGTTCATATTGAAATTCATTATGAACGGTGCATAAGAGTTAGGCAAGGATTGCAGAATCAAATCCATTTGTAATTCTGCATCCAACTTAAATCCCAAAGTCTCAAGTCTCTCAATATGCTCGATCATCTTGAGCACATGAGGACCAACTTGGGCTCCCTCAGTCAGACGACTCCCAAACAATGCTTTCGACACCTTGTACCTCTCATGTTGAGCATTTCCTTTGAAAAGCTCCTTAAGGTGTATAATAATGGAAGCAGCGTCCATATTCTCATGTTGCTTTTGCAGCACTGGTGTCATCGATGCTAACATCAAGCATTGAACGCGATCAGCATCATCAAGGAACTTTTGATAAATATCCTTTACTTCCTGAGTGGCATCAGGATCAGGCTCAGTCATGCATGGCTTTTCAAAGATATACAATAGCTTTTCCGAGTTGAGTATAATCCGAAGATTACAATACCAGTCTAAGAAATTGGATCCATCCAACCTGTTTTCTTTCTCGATTATCAGTAGCAGATTCATAATGCTCATTTTGGTGAATCTACAATTGCAGAAAAGATAAAGTCATCATAAAGTTCATTATTATTTAATATGGTCTTTTATTAAACGATGCTCCTACTATTTTACTCAAGTCAATAGCCCTCACTATTAACTTGGGAAAGCCCGTTGACTTTCCTAATGGACCGAGATCCCATCCTGCCCATTTCAAACCTTTGCTTTGGCGAACAAGCCAAAATGAGTTGATTAGGTAGGCCAACAAACTTAATCCACACCAGTCGATAGCTCCTACTATCAACCTCAAATGTGAAAAAGCCAACAAGCCAATCACACAATCAATGGACACTACATGCCATCGTCCTCAAGTGTGATTCTCAGTATTAGTAGAGTGGACACTACATGTCACCATGTACACACAATATGTGTACTTCTCTATTATGCCTATGACGCGTTTATCAACCTTCGCCTTGGCGAACAAGCAAAACCGTCATTTTAAGTTGACCCATCACTGCATTTTAACCTCCTACTGGTAGAAGTGTACCCTTCGCTTTGGCGAATAAGGTTTTGATAAAACAATGGTGATAGAAGGCTTACGTGACTTAATATACTTTAATTGAGGGTTTGTTATTTAATGTCTCACCAGATTATTATCTTTGTTAGAATGACATTGTTTGGCATGTTATTCGACATTCAACCTTAGCATGCATTCTAAACACAATATTAAAATGTGCCAGTACATGGCCCAACTAAAACCAATTTCCTCAAGCCTAGAGGAATCGGTGGGTCACCTAGGGGTCCTGTAATAAATATCTTGAGCCTTCAAGTATGGTTGCCTCGTCCTTTGCTCCGTCTTTAAGTACATTACAAAAACAACATTCTAAATTTACAATAAGAATGATTATACAAAATTATTTACATCAATAAATTTAGAAACCTCGATTTACATTCTAGTGGAATGAGATGAGAAGAGAATGTACATTAAGAAGAGGAGAAAGGCAGGACATGCAGGCCCTATTTAATAAATTACAACCATACATACCCTAAAAAAAATTTTAAAACATTTACCATAGGTTTAAGGCTCATGTATCGGGCACCATGCAATATACAAGCAAGTACATAGCATACATTTAAAAAACAATCAATTTTTGAAATTGGTAGGTTAACTATTAATTACCCCCTGAGAATTTACAGATCTGTAGTTTAGTCCAAAAGTTTTGAAACTTTACAATCTGGCCCCTACGCACTGGAAAGTGTGCTCGTTGCGGCAATGAGTTAGATTGTCACAGCGTGTGCTGGTTAACTTGACGTTCATGCTCAATGTGCGATCGATGCGACGATGGGTTATATCGTCACGACGAGCGCTGATTTTGGATAGTGCTCATCCTAAGGACAATCGTCGCGGCGATGGTTTATATCGCCGCAGCGAGCGTTGATTTCGTAATCGGCGTGAATGTCAAACACGCACATCGCAACAATGGGTTATATCGCCGCAGCGAGCGTTTACTGATTTGTAGCTCCGAATCAGTTCAAACAGTAACCAAAAACACACCAAATGGATTTTGCAATCAATCATACACACTGATTTCAACAAAAATCCATCACCCAATATACCAAACTTGCAGATCATCAACAAATTAAAATTAATCAATTTCTTAAAACATGCTTTTAAGGCAGATTTTACGTAGATCCTATAAGGCAACATATTATCAATCAAATACATGTTATCAGCCATCCACATAAAAACTGTAAAATCTGGTGCCTTAGGCTCTGATACCACTGTTAGTAAGCGATCCATTTATGCAGCGGATGATGAGAATGCAAAATGACATATATACCCCCCTTAATGTCTAGTCTTTTATACTTATTTGTTGCCTAAATATACTCATTATTATTCTATTTGGATTTAGGATGCAAATGGAGGCGTTAAATGCAAAACGAAACTAATTAGGTGAATTCGGACAGTTTCAACATTGCTTCGTAATCTGGCATAACTCTCTCATTCGAGCTCCGATTGAGATGATTGAAAATGTTGTGAAACCCTAAGAAATAGATCTACAACTTTATGTTTTGATTTTGGAGAGATACTCGCTGCATCATGGTTGTAATCAGGCTTGAAGTTGACGCACCTGCACTGCTGACGTTCTGGAACATTCCGCTTTGTCATGCAAGTCAATTAGGCAGTTTATTATTGGAAGTTTTGAAGACCTGTTGCACGCAAGTTACAACTAGAAACACCACTTTCCTATTTTATATTAGGACTTTATTTTATTTTCAATTAATTAGATTAGGATAAATGTTATTTTAGGATATTAGAATACTTTTAGTAGATTGAGTAGAATTCAAAGACTTGAGTTGGATATTTTTAAAAGGGGGAGAGAGATCAGATTACGGAGATTAGACATGCCTCTCTTTCCTCTCTTTTGCAATTTTCTCTTTTGAGTTTTGATTATGGCCATGAGCGGCTAAAACTTTTAGAACTTGGTCGAAGGAAACGGAGGCCTTGGAATCAACAAAACTGTGAGATCTAATCTTTTTTTTTTAGTGTTCAATATATGTTTTGAGTATTGGATGTTCTATGATGCCTATTTTCATGATTGTTTCATTTAATTACTAGGAGGCCTACTAGTTTATTATTTGTTGCAATCTACTGCTAAGTTAGATATCAAATCTGTAACTATTTGATCCCTCTAACTTATGAGTAATTAAGGTTTAAGAATTTGATGCGTCAGGAATTATTAAATCTTAAGAAGAACATTCAACTAAATTAAATACAACCACTTGTGTTTGTGTTGTTTAGCTTCATCGATTTCTCTAGCCCTTAAGGCTGCTACTAGATTAAACCTTTAGCGCTTGTCTAGGGTTGTTTAGTAGTAAGATTAATTAGATCTCTTGTTTTCTAATTAACTACAACTAAGGAGAGATAGGAAAATAGTTCTAACGGTGAATACTCAAAGTATGAATTGATATATACTTGCATCGATGATCAGTTGTAAAATTCCGATGGTGGATGTTGACTTAGACCAAGGTTTGTTATTTTGATTGATTTCGATAATTTAATTTGAACTGTTTTTCCTGAAATTGTTTCCGTTTTACTCAAACCCCCCGAACCTTGTTCACGTAACATTAAAACTTGGCTAGACACTCTCTGTAGGAACGATCCTTACTCACAGTACTACATGTTTTTTTAGGTTTTAATTTTGGTTGCCTGCGACAACACACCAGATTTTGGCGCTATTGCCAGGGAGTGATTCTAGTTGACTTTTTTTGTTTTTGTGCTTCTTATTTCGTTCTTGTTATTTTTTTTCAGGAAAAAAAAAAATATTTCTGAATAGTAGTGCTATTCCTAAGGAAAATTTTGGTTGAATTAGGAGTGTTGTGGTACTCGTTTCGAAGAAAACAAAATTCTGAGCAAGACTAGAAATTCATTTTCTAGCCCCACCCTCTTGAGGCCAAAAAACAATGTTTCGATAGGGTTTTTGGCATTTTTGTGTTCATAAAAAAAAAATTATTTTTTTTATTTTCTAGTTGGTTTTCATTATTTGTCATTTATTTCTTTTATGAGATTCTGTGTTTTATGACCAGGTCCTCTCATCTTGGTGATTTAACATTCGACCCAGAAATAGAGAGCACTTTGCGCAGGTTAAGGAGGGAAGCTCGGAGAAATCCTGAGGAAAATAATTTGGTTCTTGATTCCCGATTTGCTAGCAACTCTGATTTACAAGAGGAGAAGTCATGGCTGGAAATAAAACTTTGAAAGAGCTTGCTGCCCCTGATTTGAATCAACCACCTTTATGCATAACATTTCCTGTTTTAGATGTTACTACTACTTTTGAATTAAAATCTGGACTAATACATCTCTTGCCACTTTTCATGGCCTTGTAGGTGAAGATCCTCACAAGCATTTAAAGGAGCTTCATGTGGTTTGCATGAGTATGAAACCTACGGGGGTGACTGAAGAGCAAATTAAATTAAGAGCCTTCCCATTTTCTTTGAAGGATTTGGCTAAGGTTTGGCTCTATTATCTACCCTCCAGGACTATAACCACATGGAACGAGATGAAGAGGTTGTTTTTGGAGAAATATTTCCTAGCTTTAAGGGCAGCCAACATTCGAAAAGAAATTTGTGGAATAAGGCAGCACAAAGAAGAGTCTCTACATAAATACTGGGAACGTTTTAAGAAATTATGTGTAAGCTGCCCCTATCATCAAATTAGTGAGTAGCTACTTATCCAGTATTTCTATTAGGGCCTTTTATACACTGATAGGAGCATGATTGATGCTTCTAGTGGAAGAGCTTTGGTGGATAAAACTCCCGAGGCCGCGAGAAACTTGATTGCAAATATGGCGGCCAACTCTCAACAATTTGGCACTAGGCTTGACCTTCCATCTAGGCGTGATAATAAGGTAAATATTTCCTCCCTTGGACAACAAATCTCGAGTCTAACTTCTCTTGTTCATCAAATGGCTGTAAGTAATACGCAAACGGTGAAGGCTTGTGGGATTTGTTTAGTAGTAGGGCATCCAACTGATATGTGCCCCACTTTTTAAGAGGAGCCCATTGAGCAAGTGAATGCAGCTGGTGGTTTTCCAGGACAACCGCAAAGGAAGTATGATCCCTATTCAAGCACATATAACTCGGGATAGAGGGATCACCCTAATCTTAGCTATGGGAATCCACAAGTGAATCAACCCGTGACTTAAAATAGCCCAAGTTACCAGCAATATAAGCAGCCATATCCCCCTAGACAACAACCGGGCCAAACTTCTAATTCTGGTATGTCTTTAGAAGATATTGTTAAGTCTCTTGCCACTAATACTTTGCAATTTCAACAAGAGACGAGGGTCAGTGTTCAAAGTTTGGAGAATAAAATGGGACAGATGGCAACTGCAATAAGTAAGCTGGAGGCACAAAGTTGGGGGAAATTACCCTCTCAAACAGTGGTAAATCAAAGAGAAAATGCAAGTGCAATCATCTTGAGAAGTGGTAAAGAGGTTGAGATTCCAATAAAGGCAACCTCTGCATCGTCGAAGGAAGAAAAGGAGAAAAACATCATTGTAGATAGGAACGTTCCCAACGACGACGGTGTTCCTAAGCGTAAGTTTCCGCCTCTGTCCGATTATAAACCAATACCTCATTTTCCTCAAGCTTTAGCAGAATCTAGAAAAGATGAGCAGAACAGATATTTGTATGAGACTTTTCGTAGATGTGAGGTAAATATTCCACTTTTAGATGCTATTAAACAAGCACCTTGTTATGCTAAATTCTTGAAAGAACTGTGTACAATTAAGAGGAAACAGAAACTTAAAGGGTGTGAAAAGGTGAGAGTAGGAGAGAATGTTTCTGTAGTTATTCCAAGAAAACCCTAGCAAAGTGGAAAGATCTAGGTATGTTTACTATCCCTTGTACGATAGGTAACACTATGTTTGAGAAAGCCATGATTGATTTAGTATCTTCTATTAATGTCATGTCATATTCTATATATGCTTCTTTGAAACTTGGACCTTTGAATAAAACTGGTGTTGTGATTCAATTAGCTGATAGATCTAATGCCTATCCTAAGGGTGTAGTTGAGGATATTCTGGTACAAGTTAATGATTTAGTTTTCCCTACTGATTTTTATATGCTTGATATGGAAAATGGTGACCAAACTGCTTCTATTTTGTTTGGAAGACCCTTCTTAAAAACATCTAAGACTAAGATAGATGTTCATAGTGGCATACTTACNATTACTTAATTAATGCCATTAAATGCAATGAAGCCTACTCATCCTTGACTTTTTCAATGCTTATCCATAGGCAAAATAACCATTTTGCCCCTAAGCCTCTCTATGGATAATTGATTCATACCGTTCCAAATGAATTGACTATTTTGCCCTTAGTTAGATTTTATGCTTTTTAACATAAAATTAACATCTAAAGGACTATTTTGAGTTAGGAACATACCTTTGATATCTTGGGTATTACACTGGAAGCGCAAAGTTCAGGGAAATTACCTTCTCAAACGATGGTAAATCCAAGAGAAAATGTAAGTGCGATCGTCTTGCGAAGTGGCAAAGAGGTTGAGATTCCAATAAAGGCAGCCCCTGCATCGTCGAAGGAAGAAAAGGAGAAAAACGTCATTGTAGACAGGAACGTTCCCAACGACGATGGTGTTCCTAAGCGTAAGTTTTCGCCTATGTCCGATTATAAACCAATACCTCCTTTTCCTCAAGCTTTAGCAGAATCTAGAAAAGATGAGCAGAACGGAGATTTGTATGAGACTTTTCGTAGATACGAGCTAAATATTCCACTTTTAGATGCTATTAAACAAGTACCTCGTTATGCTAAATTCTTGAAAGAATTGTGTACAATTAAGAGGAAACAAAAACTTAAAGGGTGTGAAAAGGTAAGAGTAGGAGAGAATGTTTCTGCAGTTATTCAGAGAAAACTCCCAACGAAGTGCAAAGATCCAGGTATGTTTACTATCCCTTGTACGATAGGTAACACTATATTTGAGAAGGCCATGCTAGATTTAGGAGCTTCTATTAATGTCATGCCATATTCTATATATGCTTCTTTGAAATTTGGACCTTTGAATAAAACTGGTATTGTGATTCAATTAGTTGATAGATCTAATACCTATCCTAAGGGTGTAGTTGAGGATATTCTGGTACAAGTTAATGATTTAGTTTTCCCTCCTGATTTCCATGTGCTTGACATGGAAAATAGTGATCAAACTACTTCTATTTTGTTAGGAAGACCCTTCCTAAAAACATCCAAGTCTAAGATAGATGTTCATAGTGGCATACTTACCATGGAATTTGATAGTCAAATTGTTAAGTTTAATATTTATGATGCCATGAAATATCCTGATGATGATGATGATAATCCTGTTTATTCTATTGATGTGATTGATTCTTTAGCACAGGAAGTTTTTGAACCTGATAGAAAAGATGGATTGGAAGTTGCCATCAGTAAGCATCTTGAGAAAGAGAATGAGGAGTTAGCCTTGAGTACTAATTTGCAGGAAACTATTGCAGCGTTGAATGATTCTCCAAAGTTACAGCAGTCAGGTAACGTTCCTTATATTACATTACCAATTTCTAACGAGAGGCCTTTACCCTCTATTTTGCAGTCCCCCATGAAGCCTCTCCCTAGTTACTTCAAGTACGTGTTTCTTGGAGATGGAGGAACGTTACCGGTGATCATCTCCAGTAAACTCAGTGCATCGCAAGAAGAAAAGCCTTGAATCGAGCAAACGATAATAAACAAAGGCGCTGCTTGGGAGGCAACCCAAGGGGAGTTTATTTTCTTATTCTCGCATTTAAATTTTGGTTATTTTTGCCTTTTCTTCGCATTTCATCTTACATTGGGAACAATGTCAGTTTTAAGTGTGGGGGAATGGATTTAGGTTGTGTTTTAATTTGTTAATAAAAAAAAAAAGAAAAAAAAAGAGTTTTGCTTTTGACTTTTTGCTTTTTGTTTTTGTGGTTTTCAATGATTTTTAGTTGTGTGTGTCATGAGCAAGATTCAATTAAACTTGAAAAATTTATAACATGATTGAATAAATAATCTTCCAACTTAGACTTAATTTGTCCAATTATTTTCCTTGA